>NW_026057588.1:26288589-26576825 GCF_023721935.1 Panthera uncia
CTTCTTCTTCTTCTTCTTCTTCTTCTTCTTCTTCTTCTTCTTCTTCTTCTGCCCCTTTCCCCTACTCACACATGCTCTCTCTCTAAAAAAAGAAGAAAAAAAATAAAATAAAATAAAGTGCTCAGAAAAGAAAACTGCCAACCAAGATTACTATACCCAGCAAAATTGTCCTTTAGAAATGAAAGAGAGATAAAGTCTTTCCCAAACAAACAATAGCTGGGATCGGGGGGACACCAGACCTGCCTTATAGGAACGCGGAAGAGGAGTTCTTCAAGTTGCATTCAATAGCAATGCAATAGCATAAGAAAGTATAAAACTCCTTAGTAAAAATGTACAAATACAGAATACTGTAATGGCAGTGGGTAAATCATTTTGAATTCTATGAAAGTTATAACACAAAAATATGAAAAATAGCTATAAAAATGTGTTAATAGATAGACAATGGATGTAAATAGGTGTAATTTGTGTAAATAGATGTAAATTGTGACAACAGTCACCTAAAGTTTGGCTGGGAGGGAGAAGTAGGTGTTGAATTTCTTCATGAAATTGAACTCAAGCTGTTAGCAGCTCAAACTACACTGTTAGGACTATGAGATACTTTATGTAAGCCCCATGGCAATCACAGAGAAAATTTTAAAATGGCACAAAAGAGAAACAGAAAGAAATCAAAGCACGTCAGTCCAAAAAAAATCACAAAACACAGAGGAAGACAGCAAGAGGCGGAAAGATGGACAGAAGAACTATAAGAATTAACAGACGACAATGAAAAAAATGGCACTAGCGAATCCTTCCCTGTCAAGAATTAAAGGCAAATGGATTAAATTCCCCAATCAAAAGACCCAGAGTGGCTAAATGGATTTAAGAAAATAACCGGATTATGTGCTGCCTACAAGAAACTCAGGGGGTTTTGTTTTTGTTTGGGTTTGTGTTTCTGAGGTCCAGCATGCTCCGTATGGAAGTCCCGTGTGGCCAGCACTCCCAGCTCATTCCACTGGCCCAGTGGAATATCCGCCTTTGGCATGAGAGGTCCAGTGTGGCCTCGGAAGAGGCCCAGTCCTTTCCAGGACTCTTGGGCTCAACTTCGTCTCCCATATCAATCCTTGTGTGCTTATTTTTATTTATTAAGCAAACATTTATGTGGGGCTTCTGATAAGCCAGGCACTAAGTGCTTTGCAAATATTGCTTTAATCATCACAGCAACTCCAGGAGGTTGATAATATCATTTCCCTGCAATACAAAGGAGGAAACTGAGGCACAGAGGAGTTAACAGCTGGAAGGTGACAGAACCAGGTGGTCTGGGGCAGAAGCTGGGCCCCACCCCACTCAGCGATGCTTCAGGCTCCTTGTGGTGCAGTTATGAGCTCATGGCCATTAGGACTCAACCTATTGTAAAATTAGCCCGCTATTCATTATTTTTGGAGATGCACATTGTCAAGCTGAGGCTGCTGGGGTCCTTCCTGGGGTGTTTCATGCAGGTATGTGTCTGCTGTTTCTCAGTCTTCGAGCCACACATCACTTTCTGTCTGGGGTCACTGCAGCACTCCTGGAGCAGGGTGTTGGGGCTGAGAGACTGACCTGTGAGACTGATCCAGAATCTGATTGAGGGACATGTTCAAATCTCATATATCTTTCCTTTGCTCCTGAGACAGACAGTCCTGAGAGACTGACCTGACTGGTGGCTTTGCGAGTGGTGACGGTCCTATGAAGTGGCCTAAAAAGAGCAGAGGAAGGATGGAGGTCCGGGCCTTGCTGAATTGACCCTACCATGAGGCCATGGAATCATGTCCTGCTGTAGCAGGAAAGCCTTTGGAGACATCCTCTTGACTCCTCTCTTTATACAAATGGGGAAACTGAGGCAGAATATGACGTTCCCAGACCAGCGTTTTTTTTCCTGCCATAACCGTTTGTGTCCCGGTGAGCAGGACTGGGAAAGTAGGGCAAAACAACAGGGATCTGAGTTGGTTGGAAAGAGGGAGCCATTGAAGGCTGCAGAGCAGGGGAGGGATCCCGTGGAAATAAAGAAGTAGTGTGCCATCCGGATTAGGGTGTGAGCCAAGGAGCTAGTCGGCAAAACATTTTCCAGGTAGCTGACCTCAGCCTAGGAGCCCGGCAGAACCAAGAAATGAGGCGGGCGAGGCCGCCCTGGGGTAGGCCGGGAGAGCTGTGTGGGCAGGGGCCCGGCAACCCAAGGGGACGCTGTCTGCTCACGAGTAGAACAACCCGGGCTGTGTGTGGGATGTCATGGCCTCAGTTTCGGGTTGGAGAGGCCCTTTGCACCTGCCCAATTTGCATTCTGGGCAGCGACTTGGCCGCCGCTGAGGACAGCTGGCTGAGGCTGCAGGGAGACGCCGGGCCTGTGTTTTGAGCAGGAGCCAGGGCTGGATTCTGGAACAGGCAGCCGGCCCAGGTCCAGTCCACACTGGCCCCTGATCAATGAAAACTGTCGTAGGGCCAGCACATTGCCGCCGTCACCGCCTGCGGGCCGCTGGGCTCGGCGGGGCCTCCCAGGGCTGCGGTCCCCAGAGCCCTTGGCTCTGAGAACATTATCAGCGTGTCCTGGCCTGCCAGGGGGCGGGTCCCACCCCTGCCCCATGCCCTCCCTGCTCCGTGATTCATAGCCCCGTTCATCCCTGCTTGCCATCTCACCCACGACGGTCCCGTCGACACACGGAAGAAACACGAGACCTGCAGACAGGAGGCAAAAGGAGAGTTAGCTGTTTACTTTTTTGGCTTATGTTTTACGCCTTCCAGGCACTGTGCCAGGTCAGTAGGGCCTTCAGTAGTGAAGAAATGTGGGGTCCCTGTCCTCTATGCGCTTGTCTAGCCATGTGGGGAGACTGGCGATCCACAAGTAGTCGTACAGAGCGCCGAGGGCTGCAATGAGGGCATCCCAGGTGGTGGGGGGGGACACAGAGTGGGGGGCCATGCCGAGTCTGGGGGGTCCTGGGCTGGCTTCTCCAGGAGGGAACCTTAAAGCTGAGCTGGAAGAGAAGGAACGAGGTGGCAGCTAGGAGGAGAGAATAGTGGGAGTGGCCTGGGCAGAGGGCAGTGATGGGGAGACAGGGTGGAAGGCATTGACCACGGGGGTGGGTGCAGGTGGGCAAGGTCAGTTGTAGGTAGGGCTACTGCCGGCCCATTTACCCATGACACTCCTAGTCACTCCTGTTGTCCTGGCCTGGTTATTAATAGCTCCCCCATTCACTCTCAAAAGTGACCTGGTTTGGGCAGAAAACTGTGTGGCTATGGACACAGATACAGTTACTAGTATCCTCGTTTTACAGATGAGGAAACTGAGGGTCCCAGAGGCTCGAGGAAGTAGGGCAAGGCCCTGGAATGGGACAGAGCTGGGATGGGATCAGGGCCTGTCTGACTTGAAAGCCCAGGCTTTCCCATAATCCCATGCCACCTGCCACAGTGAAGTGTAAAGTTAGAGACACAAGCAACTGAAATATTTGCTGAGCGTGACTCCACACAGCATCGTGCCAGGGTTGGTGGATGGCGTCAGAGGAGGCCGGATTGAGCAGCACTCATTCAGGGGCCTGTGACGGAAAACAAGCTCTAAGTAAACTGGTCTAAGTAAAAAGGGGTGATTTAGTGGTTCATGTAATTGAAAAGTCGAGGGAGAGGACTAGCTTCAGGCATAGTTTGATCCAGGCACTCAGTGTTGTCAGGACCCATTTTCCACTATTTCACCTCCTGGTTCTGTTTTCTTTTGTGTTGGCTTTTTTCTTAGACAGAATCTCTCTGTAAAGAGGTAAAATGTTTTCTTCAGGGTCAGATTCCCACCCTCACATCTCATTAATGTCAGCAGAAAAAGAGAAGCTGTCAAAGAGAAGCATCTCTTTGACCCAAGCTCGGGTCATGTGTCTGGCCTTGACCAACCGCTGTGACCAGGGATGTGCAGAGTTCTCACTGATCGGGCCTGGAACATGTGCCCACCCTTCTGGTTAGGGGGACAAATCAACCCTGTCCATACCTCATGAGTGAAAGTGGTGGAGGGCTAGGATTTCTAGGTAATATATAGAACAGCTAGTTTTATGAATTTCAGATAAACACCATTTTTTTCCATAAGTATATCCCAAATGCTGCATGAGTGCATCTGAGATTCAGATTTGAGTGTCCCGTGTTTTTATTTGTGAAGTCTGGCAAGCCTGTGGAGGGGTGGCTCTCCAGGGAAAATCAAGGTGTTACCAAAAGAAGGAGAAATGGATGTTGGGGGGATGGGGCGGGGAGTTGTTTGTCCAAATCACAGGTGCTCACTACGGAGACAAAGAGAGGGATAAAAAGCTTTCCTTCAGCCTTGGATTTCTCCTGAAGGTACATCTGTGAATCCAGCCCCAAGAGCTATGGACGTTCAGTGAGAGAAGTCCCTGGAGGATGAAGTGCTCAGGAAGGGCTCCCTGTACTTGAGTTAGGCCCCAGAGATGGAGAGAGGCGTATATTGAAATGGGGGTGGGGTGAGTGGTGGATGGGAGAAAATGTCTGTTTCTGTCTGCCAGTGAGACCTGAGTCCCGGCATGGGATGCCTGGCTCCTCATGTTGCTGGACTGGCCGTGGGGTGATCCCTTTGTCTGAGACTAACCAACCTGCTGGTCGGCCTGTCTGCTCCCTGTGAATTCACCAAACGTGTCCAGATTCCTGCAATCAACTGGTAGTTCAGTGAAGAGCCATCAGGTACCACAGAAGCAGAGCCTGAGACAAGGATCATGTGCAAGTGATTCATGAAGGATGTTCTCCCAGGGCAGATCAGGAAGGAAGGGGAGAAAGCAGAGCAAAGGGAAGGCAAGCTATGTGCAATTTCAGGAAAAATCTTGGTCTGAGCCTTAACCTGCAAGGAGCTCTGGAAGGTAACTTCTGGCTCAGAGTTGGCCCGCACTGGAGGTGAGGAAGCAGGGCTCAGGGCCACCTGGCGGAAGGCGGGATTGCGGCGGTGGGGGGGAGGGGGCAGTTCTCTGAAGTCTTCTGAAGATGCCTCTCAGGTGTGGGCCGCCGGTGGGGAAAGCTTCCTGAAGGTGGGTGTGGGTAGCATGCGGAAATGGCAAGGGATCGAAATAGGGGCCATAGTCAAAGTGTCTCGAGAAGTTGGAGAAACCTGTGCACTGCGAGCACTTCAAGGGGCTCCCGATGCGAATCGGCTGCGACGTTTGAGAAATCCCGCAGTGAGGAACCTGGGATCCTCCCCAAACTGCACGAGCCATAGAGCCCTGCCTGTGGGGACACCAGTCTGAGTCTGCACTTGCTGACCCGGGGCACCCGCTCCCTGCCTTCTGGTGGAGTGGAGGGGCTCTGCTTTTTATTTCTGGCCCCTGTGGGGGGGACTGACTTTTGTTGGCTCTTGCGGCCCGCTTTGAGTGTTCTGGATCCTGATTGTGGCTGTGCCACGCTTTGCGACTGGGGGCAAGCGCTATCTCCTTTTGAGGCCTGAGTTTCCCCATGTGTCCTCCGAGAGGTTCTTAACCTGAAACGTTCGCAGAAAGGTTCAGCGTGCAGTTTTGTTTGTGTGGCATTTTCCTGGGGGGCCAGTCTTCAGGGGGTCTGGACCTTCCCTCAGGTCAGAACCCCTGCACGAGGGCTCGGGTGTGGCCCGGATGCCTGCGGTCTGAGGGGCTGCCTGTACACGTCTGCAGGCCACTCTTCCTCTGCGTCCAGGAACACGCCAGATGTCGTGTGTCAGGAGCCCTGGCCTTCCTCTCGGGGGTCTAGGTTCCTCCCGACTGTACTGCGTGTTCCTGCCTCCCCTTTCACAGCCTAAAAGCCTTCTCGTCTATAAGGGGGTGAGCGCTCCTTCTTGACCTCTTAGGGTACAGGGTGAGTCAGACGACCCGGGGACTGCAGTGGGACAAGGTGCGATGGACACAGTCACTGCTGTGAATGCTCTCTTGTCCCCAGGTCGAAGTGCGTCCTTAGAACTTGGATGCCAGCCAAGGCTTAGCACCTCCTAGGCTTCCCTGGGCTTCCGGCGGGACCACTGTGGCGGCAGGGGTCCCTGGTATGACCCGTAGGAGCAGACAGCCACCTTTCGGGTTCCTACAACCCCTCCCCACCTTAAAAAAAAAAAAAAGATTTGGCTTGCCTGAGAATGGTAATAGTAGAATTTGATGTGCAGCCATCGGGGTCGGGAGAGAGAGAGCTGCCCTCCCCCGCTCCCAGCGACAGCCCAGTTTTATATGCTCAGCTGGCCTCTTGCCATTTCTGGAATCAAAGCCTGTCTGCATTACATGACCACAAAGAAGGGTCTGGCCAGCGCCCCCGGCTTCCTACGCACCCACAGCCAAGAGCATTGGGAAACAGTCGGGTTCCCGGAGGGTTCTCTTTGTGGGCTGTGCACGTGGTGGGGCCGTGGGAGGGGGCCGTGGGATCTGGGGTGCAGAGAAGCCTGGTACTCCTCCTTCCCTCCCAGATGGGATCTGGAAACCACCCATTTCACTGGAAAGTTTCAGACCACACCACCTGGCGGCAGACTTCTGTTTGCGAATCCTTCTTGAACCGCCGTGGGCCCCCAGTTCCGTTTGCTTGCGTGTGTCTTCTTCAAAACGCTTCCCGTCATTTCTGATTGTAGAAGTAGTCGTGCACGTTCACAGCAAGCAATTGGACAATGTTGCATCCGGCGCCCAGGCCCAACCTCTGGGACCATTTGCTGCCGCTCTTTCCAAATGCGCCTGTGTGACCGCTGTGCGTGGAAAACGCATGCGGATAATCTTCGTGGATGCGATCGTATTCTCTCCGCTCTGTGGCGACTGTTTGCCTCTCTCAGGAAAATGCGGGGAATGTTTTTCTGGGTCCATAAACTTAGAACCGCATTTAGTTGTTTGACACGTATTCGTGGAGCACCTCCTCTGTCGGGCAGTACTTGGTACGCCAGATGGTGATAAGTGCCCCAGAGGAAACTAAGGCAGAGAAGGGGTGAGGGAAGGCGGCGGGGGGTGGGGTGGGGGCTGCCATCTAAATAGAGGGGTTTGGGAGACCTCACCCAGGTGATGAGATGAGCCAAAACCTGAAGGAGGGGAGGAGGAGAGGATATGTGGGAATAGAGTTTCAGGCGGTGGGAACGGCATGTACAAAGGTCCTGAGGTGGGAGTGTGCCCGACAGGTCTACAGCAAGGAGGTAAGGGTGGCTGGGGCAGAATGCATGAAAGGGAGTAACAGCAGGTCAGGTAGATGATGGGGTAGACAGGCTGGGTGAGGCTTTGTAGGGCATTAGGAGGACTTTGGAGAATGGAGGGGGAAGGGCAGAGACTAAGAAATGGTGGCCATCGTCCCAGTGAGAGAGGATGACCTCTCTCCCTGGCTTGGCGTGCACCTTAGGTGTGGAGGAGGTGAGGGCGCGTTGGGTTCGAGGTACGTTTTGCAGGCAGAGCCGGCAGGATGTTGTAGGGACTTGGCGGAAGGGTTGAAAGGGCAGCGGCAGGCTGACCCCTGCGCTGCTGGCCTGAGGAACAGGAAGGAGGGTGATGCCCTGGTTGGGTGCAGGGAGGAAATCAGGGAGGCCGGCGGGAGTCAGTTTGGACGCGTGAAGTCGGAGATGCCTGTGGAACAGCTTGGTGAGTGTGGCGTGGGCGGTGAAGCCACATCGTTCCCTTTAGCGCAACAGCTTTAGAAAGCTCAGTGTCTTTTGAGTATAAGACTATTGCGCGTTCTTGGTTAAAAAAGAGAGAAAGAGGAGGGGAGGGGACGGGAGCGGGGGAGAGACAGGACAAACCCAGAGAGTCCAGAAAGCTGGGCAACTGAAGGGGACGGCTCCCCGGCTGCCCATGCCTGCTCCCCAAGGGTAGCCACTGTTTACCTATGCAAAGCATAGCATGTCCTTCCAGAAGTGTTCTGGAGAATATGCCTCTTTCGTTTCGGAGCACAACAGGATTGGCCCCTCGGCGGTCCTCACCTGCTCTCCCACCGGCCGGCGCCTGGGACCCTGGGAGCCTGGGTTCCCGAGCAGTGCCGCTAACCCTTCCTTTCTTCCATGTCCACCTTCTTATGGGACATTCAAGGCACGTCTGTGTCATAGGCCCATTTTATAGGTACGGACTTGGAGACTGACAGGCACAGATCTGGTGGCACATGAACAGTTAAGATTCCAAATGAACTGAGTCCTCGGGGAGACCAGACATGCGACCCTTGATTCTGCCCAAGAGCGACATGGGGGGGCGGTTGGGGGTCAGCAGTCATGCTGGTTGGGGCCCCAGGGACAGGACTTCACAAGCGGGCAGTCAGCAGTTGAGGGTAGAGGGCTCCCCAGGCCGCAGAAACAGCCCAGACAGGGGTCGGGAGACCCCAAGGTGGGGTCCAGCCTGTGAGGGGCCTGGGGAGAGGCCCTGGGAGCAGGGCTGTGGCAGGAGAGGGAGGCCTGGCAGGGGCAGACATCGGAGGGGCAGAACGACGGCTTCTGCAAGAGCTTTAGGGCAGACGGGGTGGCCTGAGTGTGTCCATGCGTGTGCACGTGTCCAAGAGAGGAGAAACGAGAAGCCAAAGCCCCTCACTCCTGAGGCTGAGAGAAACACGCTTCCCCAGGTCCCCAGGCCACACAGGGCTCCTGGCCGGGCCGACCTCTGCCCCAGGCGGGGTGCACATCCTTTCCCGCAACAAGGTGACCCCCCGTCTATGGGGGCGCCGCTCTCCGGGCGACAGATGACAGTGCTGTCAGTCACCAGCAGCCTGGCTCGCGGCCACCCTGCTCAGCAGGGTGCACCCGCTGGCCCCTGGCAGCAGACCCGGGCCCTGTCCCAGGGCCAGGAGCCGCTGGCAGAGATTGCCCCAGCTGCTCAGCGATCCGAGGCGCCCCACAGCCCCCTCGGCCTCTCCTGTTATCAGCGCTCGGCTGCGTGGTGTGGCAGGCCGGCCGTGTGGCAGGCCAGTGGCGGGCAGCTCCGTGGCGTAGCAGGGTCAGCAGCGTGGCTGGCCGTGGGCCGGGCGGGGGGCGGAGGGAGGCAGAGACTGAGAAGCGCTGAGTGTCAGCCGCCAGCTGGAGCTGGAGGCCCGTGGGTGGCTGAGGTGCTCCCGGGTCCGGCTTTGATCAGCTGTGGGGCCTCCCTGAAGGCGGCGGGGGGTAGACAAGAGGACGGGAGGGTGGGGAGTGAAGGACAGGGGCCCCTGAGAGCAGAGAGGGAACAGCTGCGTGATGGCACGCTGGCCACCCGGTGGGTGTGCCGGGCCCTTCACACACGCAGTCTCCTCTCCCCTTCTAAGTGGTCCTGCTGGGCGGCTGCTGTCACTTCCCTGTTGAGATGGAGAAACCGAGGCACCGACGGGGAAATCGTTTGTATGAGGTCACACGGTATAAAGCAGAGGGGCCAGGGCTCAAGTCGGACCCTCCTGTGAGTCACTTGACTTCTCCAACCTCCTGGCCGCAGGGGGTAACAATGGCACCCGGCTCTCAGGGCCGTTGGGAGCGGTTAGCGAGGCCCCTGATGTGCTGGCAGAGCAGACCTCTTGGCACACGTCAGGCGCTTGCGAAAGAAATGCTGGTAATTATTATCATTGAGTCCTTTATGTTCCTGACCTCAGTTACTCCCACGCCCTGACAAGCCCATCGGATCCTGGTTTCCACTGTAGAAACTCCTTTGAACTGCCATCTAGTAGGAAAATTCCCGTCACACCAACAGCAGACCCTTGAGGCCCCACGTCCCGCCCAGCCCCGGACAGTCTGCCTCGCGTTGGGTCACCTCCTCCTGAGAGCTCTGAAGTCCCAAAGACTGGAGAGCAAGGCAGGTCCTGGGTAATGCCAAGCTCTGCTGTCTTCTCTTGGCATCAGTTATTTTAATCTGTGCCTAGGATTCATGGTCCCCGGACACCCGCTCTAGAGGAGGGCCTGTCCCGGGCGGGAGGAGAGGCCGCTGGGCCGTGAGAGCATTCCTGCTTCTGTCCTCGTCTGGTGCTTGTCTTATGTGGTGTCTCTTCCCCCCCTCCCCCACCCCCTCCCACCTGTCCAGGGAACCAGCCTGATCACTGGGGGTGGGGGAGGGGGCAGAGGACTTCAGCTCTGGGCTCTTGAAACCTTGTAGTTCCCCAGGTGTGATCTGCGTTCTGCTGGGGGGATGGGGCTTGAGACAGGTCGGCAGACGGCTTGTATTTTCATGGTTCTGCATTTGTTTCACGTGGATTCTATTTTTGACGACCCCTACCATAACTCGGAGATCACACCCACGATTTCACGGATCTTATTGGTAACACTAGGTTTTAAAGAGAGAGAGAGAGGGCCAATTTAAAGAAAAACATGAAGTACTCTTGGTCGCCCAGGTGGGACCCAGTTCCGGGGGCATTTGGGATGATGGCAGGTGGAGGCTGGCAGCTTGCTGGGGTGACAGCCCAGGAAGTGGACCTTGCTGGCCCGTTGCCGCCTATGGCCAGCTGTGTCTCCAGGACACGGGACTGGGCAAAGCCATCTTCGGAGGTTATTTGCACCCTGTAGCGTCTAGGGCCTGAGGCTCGGAGGAAGTAGGGATGTGGTGGCCCCAGGGCCAGGCCCCGGGTTGGAAGTCCTTCCCGCTCGGCTCTGCCATCCCAACCCATGCCCACCACCGTCCACCTTCCTGATAAGTGTTCCCTCAAGTCCAGAAAGCCGGCTCAGGCTGGAGTCCCTGGGATGTGGGGGGGCAGAGGCTGGGATGTGCCAATGGGAACAGAGGGATTATATCTTGAGCAGATAAAAACAGTCGGGGAGAAATCCAAGGAATTTTAATTACCGCTGCACATCTTCAGAGTCTTGAAGGCCTGGTCCTTGTAGGCCAGACATGCAGGCCAGCTCTGGGAATTGAGGCAGGCCACTTCTGCTCAGCCTCCCCGCCCTTCTCCAGCTGGGGGTACGCGTGGAGGTGCCCCCCTGCTTAGCAGGTGGCGGCAGCTTCCTCCCTCTGGCCTCTGAGCTTGGCCGGGATCTTGGGCTCTGATTTTAGGGGGGCTGTAATGTGGTTCTGAAGGTTCCGGGGGTCAGAGCTTTCAATGGCAAAGCAGCAGAAGCCCACCGTGAATTGCCGTAAGCGACAAGGGCAGCTCAGTGGCTTCTGTAACTGTCCCCTCCCCCAGGAAGCACAGGCGAGGGTGTATCTGGCCCCAAGGTTCATCCCACAGATACTTGCTGTTTACTATATATCAGGCACTGTTCTAGACCCAGTTGCCTGCGCTTGGGGAGCTGACTTCTAGAAACGACTTGGCCTAGGGCCTTGGACCAAGTGCCCTCCCCTGGGCACTGGTCTCTCTCTCTGTCCCTTTGTGAGTTCGCTTCTGGGGTATGCTGTCACAAGCAGCTGGAGATGAGATTATACACAGCCTTGGCACCGGAGAAGACTTCTTTCCTGCCAGCCGCTGTGAGAAGCATCCCCAGGGGGAGGGCTCTGAGTTCGCTTAGCTGGGGGACAGGTGCTGGGCAGGCGGAGCCCGGAGCCCCCAGTGGGGGCTACATGGCCATGGGAGGCTGCATTGTCCTCAGGGGAATGTCGGAGGGCTCTGCCCCACATGTCATTTGTTTGAGAAGAGGTGCTGTGTCTTTCTGGAAGGAGGAATAAGTCTGTTTCCCTCCCATCCTCGGGGAGGAGGGAACCCCCAGTCCCTCCTGGCCTGTCACCGGAGCCGGGGCCCCAGGAACCTTCCCACCCCCGGCCCTTCACCAGTGGTTACCTTTCAGCCCTGGGTTGCACGCTGCGTAGGTTGGGGTGGAGTGGGGAATTCCCCCAAGTTTTGACCTGCCATTCTGGTGGGTAGAGTGACTCTCAGGGACAGAAGTAACAAAGGTCCACAGGTTAAAGTGCACGTTGTAGATGGGGACATTGAGGCCCCGAAAGTGGATGGCCATGGCTTTCCTTCCACTCCTGATTCCTGCTGGGTAGGGGGACTGGAGCCCCAGAAGATCTCTTCTCAAGGGGACCATGAGCATCATCCGGCACCCCCCACCCCCACCCCATTCTAGAGACAAGGGGCCCGGGGCCGGGAGGGTTCTAACCCCAGCTCTGCCACTTTCTCTCCTTAAGTGACCTTGGACCAGTCCCTTAATTTCCTGGCTGAGCTCCAAGTCCTTCTTGTAAAGTGGGTTATTGTGTGGGGTTTTATTAAATTAGATTTTAGTGGTGCAAGTGATACCTGAATATACTCATCTCAAAAATTAGACTGCTTCTGAGAAAGTTGAAGTTTCTCATTCTCCATCTCTCTTGTCCCTCCCTCCTGGAGGTAACCATGGGGATACGTGGACGTTTGGTCTGGTATTTTCTTAGATGTACAGGTGCATTATACCCTTAACACTACTGAACTTAAACGTGCCTCCTTGCTGCTCTCATGAGAATGTCATCCGGGGGTGGACCCTGGGGCGTTGAACCACTGGACGTTAGGTTTTTGCAGGAATAAAATGTAAGGATGTTCTAAGCACGTGGCAAAAGAAGGGCACTACAGAAGGAGAAGAAAAGCTCAAGTGTAGTGTATCCCGCTATGTGTATTTTGTCTCCCTTTTCTCGTTGACTTTCTTTACATCTAAATCCCCATTTTACAGAAGAGCAAAGTGGGAGCCGGAGTGGTTAAGCAAGGCGTCTGCGGCCACTCAGCTGCTGAGGGTGGGCCGGCAGGGGCCCGGGCTCCCAGGTTCGGCCGGGTTCCGGGGACAGAGCATCCCTGCCCTGGACGGCCTGCCTGCCCGCGGCGGCGCCGGTTCCCCAAGCACGCCTGGCCGGCCTGCGTCTGTGCAGTGTGCTGGGAAGAGGCAGCTTGCCAGAAATTTCCTGGGGCAGCTCCAGGGCGGACTACTTGGATCTAAGGGTTACTGGGTGGCTGGGTCGTGCCCCCCACCCTTCTCTTCCCCTGGCATGTCCCAACCCTGTGCATTCTTGGAATCTATAAGTTGTGCCGTGTTCTGTGGGCACCAGGAGTTTTCTTTGAAACCCGTGGCACCAACATCTGTTAGCTCTTAGAGAACAGAAAGATTGGCAAAGGACTGCCGGGGCAGGCGGTGGGGGAAGATATTAAGCTCAGGAGTATGAGTCTCAAAGACAAAGAGGAAAAACCCTAACCGAACTCCAGCCCGCTCCCAAGCCCTGCTTTGATGTGGTTTCCCGTCCCCGGAGGCCTTATAAGGCCTCATGCCTGCAATTCTGGACTCTGGGTTGGTGTTGGCTGCACTTAGCGCCCGGAGGAGCTGGCCTCTCTTCCTGGGGCCCGGCGTGGGGCAGAGGAACAGCGGTGCTGGGACGTGGGAGGGGGAGGGGGCTCTGGGTCCTGTGGCCTGAAAGGCCACCAAGCCTGACCGCTGAGCAGGGGGCAGCCTGGCATCAGGCTAGGTGCGACAGGAGGCCTGGGGGTCCAGAGAGGCCTTTGATCAGAACTTAGAGCCTCGTCTGAGGCCGACTGTCCTGAGGGTCAGAGGAGAAAGGGCCTGGGACCAGGGGCCAGAATGATGGCTGAGTAGACAAAGCAGCAGTGAAGGGAAATCACTGCATCCCAAGCCCCATACTGGGGCTTCTTATGGGGGGGCAGTGAAGGGTGTGGGCTCTGGAGCCAGGCAGCCTGCCTTCCATCCCGGCTCTGACACTGACTAGCTGTGTGACCTTAGGCAAGTCACTTAACCTCTCTGTGCCTCAGTTTTCTCACCTGCGAAGTGGGGACAATAATGGTATTAGCTCAAAGGATTGCCCTGAGGATTAAATGCGAAGCATTAAAAACATTATGCCGGGTAGGAGGGTGTTTCCCAGTGTCTTTGAGGGCACATTGGGTCTGGTGAGACTTTGAGCTTCTCTGAGCAAAGTTCTGGTAGCCATTTGACAATCATTGTAGAAGAAGAAGTAGGAAACAGTAACTACCGGTCTCATGAGCCTCAATCGTATCCGGTGTAACGTGAAACACTTTACCTGCCGTGGCTTACTTAACCCTCACAACCCGCCCTGAGGCATCATGAGTGCTATCATCCCTGTGTACATGTGGGGAGGCCGAGAAAGTTCCCTCACCCAAATGATGCATCTTGTGTGAAGCAGAGCTGGGATTTGAACCAGGGTCTGATCCATTCCAGTACTGTGCCTTGCACCTGCTGCACTGGGGCTCCCAGCGGGGCTCGCGGCCGTCGAGGGGTCTGAGCGCCTTCCTGAAGGGTGGTCCTGAGGGCCTGGCCCCAAACCTCGCAGGCGGGCCTCCTGGCCAGGGCCCTGCCAAGTCCCAGACCTGGCGGGGAGGAGCCGTGGGCCCTTCTAGTCGCGCAGGACAAACAGGAGTACTTGTTCACCACCCACGGAACCACTAGCCAGCCTGTTTTTCTTACACTTCTTTAAGTGTGATCCGTGGTCCCTGGCAAGTGCCCAGACTCTTGGCTGCCTCCGTCCCCGTGCCCACAGGAGCCCTGATTCCACTGCATAAGCCCAAGCCAGGCATGGCTCCAATCTTAGCTGATGATCCAGAGCCACTCGCCTGGCCCCTTGGGGCCTCCTCACTTAAATCCAGGGCTGTTGGGAACCCCATTCTCTGGAGGTTCTTGTGAGGAGTCTGTCAGTCAGTGCCTCATACACCAGGAGCACTTGGTAAATGATGCAAGTGGCTGTCATTACCATTATGTCCTGTCTCCTATGTCCCTGGAGGGTTGAGGGTGCTTTCTTCGCAGAAAAAATAATAATAACAGTTTTAACTCTGAGTTTACAAATTGCAGATCATTTTTATGAGTGTTTATTCCTTGAGAGATAGAAAGCGCGGAGCCGTGGCAAAGATCGAGGGAGATGATACACTCATAAGGTGCCTCGCACGGTGCCTGGCACTTAGGAGACGTTCGAGAAGGTCAGCTGTCCTATCGTTGCTGTGGTTCATCATTGTGCCCATTTTACAGAGAAACAGACTGAGGTCCCAAGAAGGCAGTGGCTGGCCAATGCCAATGCCAGCCCGGTCCAAGGGCGAGGGAGGCAAGGGAGCCAGGACGTGATCCTGTGTCTGGCTCCACACTGCATTGCCTCTAGCTTAGCGATTCAAAGCTTGAAGACCACAGACACTGCACGGCACTGGCCCCGGGCCGCCTGGCTCAGCGGATGAAATGAACGTTTGCCAATGTCGAGCTTCTGTAACTGCACAGTATGTCAGTGGACCGTGGCGCAGAGGAGCTCTCACAGGGTTATACAGAGCAGGGTAAGGTTTAGCAGGAAGAGGCCGACCCCGGAGCTTGCCAGAAGCCTGCTTTAATATGCAGAGATGTGTCTTTACTGTGTCAGAGAGCTTCGTCCTCACAGCAGACAGTTCTCAGAGTGCGTGATACACACTGTGAGGCATCGTTATCGGGGTTCCAGACGGCTGCTTTGTTGGGAGTGACGTTGGGAGTCCTTAAACTCCTCCAAGTCTGCCAATAAGAAGACACGTGCGCTCAAAAGTATGGGTCTGGCAGGTCCTGTCTGCCTTGCCTGCAGCGGTCAGGGTGGCGGGCCAAGGTCAGCACTGAGACCCCCGCTTTCCAGAAGAGCCGAGCGTGAAGCGGGCTGTTGACTCCCTTGAAGACCGTCAGCTGCTCCTGTGAGGAAGTGCTCCTTTATGGGGAGATGGCATCCGTCTTCCTCTGGCATGAAAGATGGGCTCTAATTGGCTGCCGGAGCGTCCCAGCCATCTAATGATGCCACCTGAGCGCGTCCCTTCCCTGTCACCAGCTCCCTGCTTCCCTGTCAACTCCAGCGCCGTTAACACAAACAGCCAGTTTACAAGCCCGGGAAGTGTTCGGTGATTATGATAATTGGCGGAGGAGGAGGGAGAAGCCATCCTCTCTCCAGGAATCAAGCAGCCTGGTTTTGAAGTCAGTGGGACCCCGGGAGTCTGAGTGGCCACATTTTCACAACCCGTAGGAAAGAGTGTGTGACGCCCCCGAACGATCTGAAAGGAGAGAGAGAGGAGAACACCGGCCCTGATCCATAAAATGTCAGCTGTTGATCCTTAAAAAAAAAAAAAAAGAAAAGAAAAGAAAAGAAGAGGCTTAGCTCCAGCTGTGTCCAGTTGATAAGATCAGATATACAAAGCATTATTTTTGTTTGGTTAATCAAAGCAAGCCCTGGTTTTTCTGTTAAGGATCTGAGGTGCAGGATTTTTTTTTTCCTTCTAATTTTTCAACGAGAAGGGTACGTTCTCTTTTTCTTTCTCTTTGCCCGCCCCCCATTTTTTTTTTCAAAAAGAGAAGTTGGTGACAGCTGCTGAGTTTGGGCTTTTTTATTGCTTGTCATTTTGTGGTTCGAGAAATGCTGCCGTAGCATTGTTGTGGCATCTAAAGAGATAAGGCAGTATAACTTCTCAAACCTTGTCTCTCCCCCAGAAGAGGAGCATTTCCCAAAGTGGGTTCCTCGGAACACGAATCCCATGTGATGCTTGTGTAAAACAAAACTCCACGGTCTAAATAGGAGGAAAATTGGGGAACGTAGCCTCAGTTACTACTTGGATACTCACAGTGTCCATTACTGTCGTAAATTCTTCAGTACGGGATCTTGCATAACTTTAGAACAATCTTTTTAGATCACAGAACTCTTACGGGCAGAATACCAAAAAATGCAGAAGACAGTCTGGCAAATGCCGGCCCTGCTTCTTCCGTATCTAGAGTCGTCCTGCAAGGGTGGGGTGAGATAGGTCGTACCTTTGTCGACATCCCAGAAATTTCCCAGCCTGTGGACCAACCAAAGTCCCCTGGCCAACTTGACCACATCTGAATGACAGCCTGAGCAGGCTGGTTGGGACCAACTCTGCCATATGGGATAAGCCGCCAGGCATCCTCAAGGATGCCACCAGGCAAGGCATGTGCCAGGATCAGGCTGGTTTCTGGCAGGTGTGTGCACGGGGGAGATGTGGCAGGCCTGTCTGAAGATCAGCCCGAGCCAAAGCATGAAGGTTTCTGAATGTGATGCTGAAGAGTTGGGGTTTAAGTTAAGGGTAGTAGAGACCTCCCCTTGGGCACTCCAGGCCCTCTTTGTAAACCCATGGAGACGGCCCGCCCGGGACCCTCTGCTGGAGAAGGGTTCAAACTGAGATCCCTTCTCGGGGCCCACAGGGTCGGCTTGCTGGAGTCGAGTTGACTCCAAGGTGTAGATGAGAGACATTTTCTCATCTTGTCTCTGTCTTTTTCCGGGGTGGAGGGTGGAACTTCCTTTCTGAGGGAGAAGTGTGGTCGGGTATAGTATTTTATAGTGAGCTGAGAAAAAGTTACTTCCTGAAAAGCATGGTGATAATTCACTTTTCAAGTGTGATAGGATCCACCTCAGTTGACCTAAATTCCCATTGGAAGAATTAGAGCAGGATCCCCGCTTCCTTGTGACCAGCTGGGCACACCTTCATGACGTCCCAACACCAGGCTCCTACCTGACTCTGTCCAATTCTTGCTTAATGTCCCTGCTTTGTCTTCCTCTAGGAGCTCGTGGGTGAAATTTTCAGAGAAACGCTCAGTGAGGAGGAAGAGGAAGGCTTTCGGCTAGAAGGTACTGGAATCCATTGCTCTCTTCTTCCCAGGGTGCAGTGAGATGGGGAAGGGGCCGTCTAGTCTACCGTGTGCCCTGTGTGCCCTCTGGAAACTCTGCAGACCAGGCGGAGGACTGGACCCTGTCAGTGGGGGTGAGTGGGGGTGAGAGGCAAGAAGGGAATATCGCCCTTCACAGGTCCAAGCCCAGAGTGGAGCCAGGCTCCCGAGGCTCGCATCCTGGCTCTGCTCTGTATTGGCTGTGGAGCCTTGGACAGGTTGTTGGAGCTCAGCTTTCCCATTGGGGGGTGATCACAGTAGCGGCTCATTGGCCCCTCAAACTGTGTTCCGCACGTAGCTGATCTATTTCCCCATTTGTCATTCACGTCGCTCAGCTGGAGCACATACCAATGGCGCCCCACTGGCCGCTCTCCGCTCACTCCTGTCTTTGTTCAAGGGGAAGCACCTGTTGGGGAAAGGAGGCGGACACTGGAGCACCGACTTGACTTTGGGCAAGGCACGCCACCTTTCTGAGCCTTAGTTTCCACACTCACAGAACAGGAATGAGAGCCTTCTCCCTGCTGGACTCCCTGAGTTGATGCAAAGCATAGGTGGCATTGATTGGAAAGCATTTGCGAAGCGGGATAGCATTTCCGTTTTACGCTCAGAATCCGAGAAGAGAATCACTGCACTGGGGAAGCCTTAGGATGGTAGGGGCCTCGCTGTTGAGGTGAGGACAGGCAACTTGTAGGAGAGCTGAGGGTCTTAGGGGGATCTAGGCCTTGGGCCCCTGTAGAGCCTTGAGAGGAGAGCAGACAGTGCCGAGGGTTTCTCAAGGGGAGCCTGGGCCAGGCCTGAGGACTGTGGCCACATCCAGCTTGATAGCTGTCATAAGCATAGGGTCCCCCTGCTCAGCCCCAGGCCTGCTGCATCCAATCTGCACTGTAAGAGACTCCCCAGGTGACTTGTGCACTTTGAGAAGCACTGTTTTAAGAGATCCACCCAGTTGCCCAGGAGCCGGAGGCAGGCTGGGACCCAGGTATCTATCAGACTCAAATATGAGCAGGTCCTGAACCAAGGGTGGGGAGTCCCATGGATGGAAGGCTTTGTGAAGGCTTGGGGGTGTTTCCCTTGAGCGTGCTTGCTTGCAGATCTGGTGGCTGCACGCAGGGGCTCTACAGCTCTCATCCTGTCATGCCCTGGCTCCCCTCAAGCCTCAGCTGTCATCTTTGGTTCCATGGAGAGAGATGTCAGGAGTTGGTGCCGAGAGATCTGGGGAGTCAGATAAGGGTGTGCAGGGTGTAAGCCCTTAGGGATTGAGCTGATCCCGGACATTGATTACAGGGGCATCAGCCCTCATTCCTGTTAGGTATTCATTTGCTCATTCGCACCATAACTCATTAGCAAGTTCATTCTCTTGTTCATCTATCCCTCCATCTGTTCCATCCATCGCCCATTCACTACCCATCCAACCACCACTCATCTGTCTGTCCCTTCGTTGCCCTGTCACTCACCCACCCACTGGTCACGCCCCATCCATCCATCCATCCATCCATCCATTGCCTTTTCATTCTCCTCTCTACTCTCCTGTCACCCGCCCACCAGCCAGCCAGCTCAGCCACCCATAATCCATCCTCCACCTGTGGATGGATTCAATCATCCCTTCATCCACGGAACCATCATCCTCCAATCATCATCTATCTGTCTTTCTATCCATCATTTGTTGAGCCTCTAGTTACTGCTCAAAACAAGGCAGTTCTCTGTCCATTGAGGCTCAGTTTGAAACCATGTAACTGATTTCAAGTGAAGTGTCTTTGCCTTCAATCAGACATGAAATGGCCCGCCCATGGAATCCACTTCCCCCTGATGTCTGCATTCAGAGCATGCGTGCTGTTATAATGAAGTAGAAGGAACGTTGGCCCTGGCTCCCCTCCCAGCTCTGGTAGTGACCTGCTGTGGATCGTGGCCAGGTCCCTCCGCTCTGGGCCCCCCTTGCCCTCTGTAACATGATGAGTGGGGATGTGGAACCGGACTCTGTGGGTGCACGGAGGCTGTGGGCTCCTTGCAGGGAGAACGAACCCCTGAGACACGGGGAGGGCGACACTTACAAACACTGGTTGATGGATGGGGGATGAATATGAGGTGCCTGGGGGTCCCAGCTCCCGTTGGGGGAAAGGGTGTGAGGTTGGCATCATTCAGTCTGACCCCATGCCCCCCCCCCCCCCGCCCCCTGCCCCAGCTGCATTCCTGGCCTTGAAGGGCAGCCTGGGCACCTTGCTCATTACTGATGATGTCTAGGCACATTGGTGCCACCACTGATGAGGGAGGGGGCTCAGGCCACTCTCCTGCCTCAGTTTCCCAACTAAGGGTCGGACTAAGTTGTCGGCGGTCAAGCTTTTTGGCCTCTTCTTCAAACCAAAGCTGACGCGGAAGCAGAAAATACAAAACACATCAGGTTGCAGAAAGATGCAGCATGTCACAGTATGTTTTGTGTGAAAAAGGGCACGACACAGCACTCTGTATTTCCTTGCACATATGCGTGTGTACCGCGTGCATATTACGGGGTGGCTGGAGGCCTCGACACACAAAGACAGTAGCTCCTCTTGGGCGTGGGAGGAGGATACTAAAATCAGAAAGTGGGCACAAAGAGGACGATAGTGATGAATGTTCAAACTTTCACAAGGAGGATGGATTGAGAGACGAGCCACAGCATTAAAAAGCGAGAGCACTGTGTAGATGAAGCAGTTAAGAGCGAGACTGCTCTGGTGTGCGCCTGGGCTGCCCGCGTGGCCCTGGGACTCCTTGGGAGGATGCTGGGCCCGTGACTGCCTGTGGTGCCACGGTCGCCCTCGGCGCAGAGGCCTGAGGCCGCACCCCCCAGAATGGGGGGACGTGGCCACAGTAAGAGCAGGTGCTGCTGAGTCCCCGAGAAGCATCCACCTGGCCTGGGGACATCCCTCTGTGCTACCCGGCCAAGGGAGAGCACACCGAATCCTGACTCTCTCCTTTGTCTTCCTGTTGGCCAAGTTCATTGCCTCTTGGCGGTCTGGAGGGCTGTTTAAGGGAGAAAAAAGGCCATCTGAGGCGTGAAGATAAAAAGAAGTCTTTTAGCCATCCCAGGAGAGGACGGCTTTAGCTCCTGCGTTGTTATGTAAAGCCGGCCCTAATCCAGCATCTTAACCGCCTTAACTGGCCAGCTGGGAGCTCGCGGGATGGCAGATTAAGTCTGGGCTTGGTGCGAGGCTTCCGAGCTCCTTTTGAACTGTGGAGAGAACAGAGTAAACATCAAAAGTCCCAAGCCAGGAGAGCTGGCTGGGCGTGGCAGGGGCGGACACGAGGCTGGCTTTCCAGGGGAGAAGGGGAGAGGGACCCTCCCTCTGCTGGCCCGGCTGGGGTCTGAGCATGGGCGGCCAGCCCCACTCGTCACTCCAGTACCCACCTGGCTTCCCCACCTCCCCAGCTGGGCCGTAGGACAGGCGGTGGTGGCCTGTGGCTTGTGGCCTGAGGTGCAAACGGGTGCCACCCTTGTTTGGCTGACCTGTGTCACCCTGAATGGCCCCCGGAAGAGCTGTGTTTGGGGGTGTCCTCTCCACTCGGCATAGGATGCAGCTTCCTCTCTAGGTCCCCTCTCTCCCTTCCACCTGGGGCTGTCCCCCTCCCTCCCCGTGCCTTGACTCACTTCTGCCCCTCCCCCTCTAGTATCTGCCCATTGAGTCTAACACCGAGTCTGTTTCCTGTCTTCTGACCTCCACTTGGGGATGAAAGCAGGCAAAGAGTAACCTGCCTGGCATCTATGGAGAGCTGACTTCACAGAACGCCCATCAAGGAACCCTCAGGATGAGTGAAGTCAGGAGGCCCCTCCCCTTGGGGCCCAGGTCCTCCCTCCAGGACCCAGGGCTGCTGGGCGGGGGTGGGGGTGGGGGGTGGGGTGGGGGGGTGGGTGGTGAGGCCTCCCTCCGCGCAGCCTGGGTCTGGCCTGATGGGGCCTATGGGATCCCCACTTCCCCAGCCTGAGGCTGTGGTAGAGTAGCTAGTCCTGCCCAGCAGGGCTGTGGTGTTGGGATTGAGGCCCTGGGGTCTGAGTGGCCCCACTGTGAGCTTAGGACCTGCCTGACTCTGGATGGGCGCCGAAGTTTGTCTCACCCCCACCCCCTCGGAACCCAGGGGAAGTACCTTCCTATCTTTATTTGGACCTTTTGGGAATTTGCAAGTCGGGCCCCAGAGCAGCCGGGCTTTAAACCACAACTCACTGGGTGACCTGGGGTGAATCCCTTCACTTCTCTGTTCTGCATTTTCCTTGTCGGGGGGGGGGGGGGTAATCATTAGCACTTCTTCCTCAGGGCTCCCGTGAAGACCGTGAGGTCATTTATGTAAGCCCAGAGAACGGCCCTGGTGCGGAGTAAGTGCCCGGTGTCTGTGAGCTGTCATGAGTCTTATTGTTTTATGGGTCTTTTCTTGAAAGGGAGCCAACTGGTGTTTATAATTATTTACCAGTCCAGATCAAAGAAGACCTATTTTCAAAGTTTCTTTAATCCTATTAGCATCTCTGAATGTCTCCTTCTTCTCCCAGCGCCTGACATAGAGTCTGGCATGCTGTAAGTGCTCAATAAATACTCACTGGAAGAATGAAGTCAACAGCGTGAAGTCAGACAGTCCCCTCCCTTGGGCCACCCAGGCAGGTCCTGTGTACTCCCCCTTGCGGCCCAGGTCCGTCTGTCTCGGCCCCCAGGTGTGATGTGTCAACCACTCACAGACCCGAGGAGCCCTGGGAAGGCCTCTAGCCCCCTTCGTTTGTAGTTGGTGAGCTGAGGCCCAGAGAGGGGACGTGAGCCGTCTAAGGTAACGCAGCAGACTGAGAATGGAGCTCAGGCCTCTGACTCTTGCTCATTCAGGGAGTATTTAGCTGAGCATCTCCTGCAGGCGTGGGGCCCTGCTGAGTCCTGGGTGCTCGACCATGAACCAGGTAGGTGGGCCTTACTGGCAGGGTGCTCGCCTGAGGGAGGCAGGTAGTGACTGAATAATCCAGAGAACGGCCGTGCAAATTTCTGATAGTGGTAAAACGCCGTGAGGGGTAGATTGTGGCAAGGCCTCTCGGAGGTGGTGACATGTCAGCTGAGGAAGGACCAGCCTTGGGAGGATGTGAAGGGAGAGCAGCCAGGAGGAGCAAGCGGACCCCAAGGTGGAAGGAACTTGGGGTTTAGGGAAGAACAAAAGGGAGGCCTATGTGGTAGGAGGAGCCACTGGGGCCAAGGGTGGGCCAGCGGGCAGGGGTGGGACCACACGCTTGGGTTTTACGCTGCTTTTGAAGAGAAGGCGTAGGCGAGTGCCAGCTTCTGACTTCCATTTTAACAAGATCCTCCTGGAAAGCGTGATGGGCCGCGTGTGGGGAGGAAGGAGGCCATGGAGACGGGGCACGGTCACAGTAGTGCAGGTGAGAGGTGATGAGGTCGCCCAGCGTCGGGGCTGGGGGGCTGGAGGGCAGTGGGTGGCCCTGGGGGTAGAGGTGAGAGAGGGGAGGTCGGTGAAGGAAAGAAGGGATCCCGGGTTCACCTTCGACGTCCGGCTTAAGGACGGAAGGCAGTGGTGGTGCCGCTTCTGACGTGGAGGCTTAGGCGGGTGACAGTGGAGGCTTTTTGTTGGGGGCACATTGGGTTCAAGACGGCTGTTGGACATCCAGGTAGAGAGGCCAAGTAGACAGTGGGACACTGAGTCTGGAGGTCAGGGAGCAGCTGGGGGGAGAAAGAGAGGGAGGGAGGGAGGGGACTTCTAAGGACGTCACCACAGGCGGCTCCGCACCACTCCCTGGCAGGGCCGGTCAATCGGCGGGGCTGGCCGGTGGTTCCCTGGAAGCCCAAGACGAAGAAGACACGACTGGTGAGCAGCGGGGCCCCCCGACGGAGGGCAGGCGGGCCACACCCCGCTGGCTGCTGTGTCTCAGTTCAGAGCCTGTGCTCCTGCGAGTGTCAGCGAGGCCCGACTCCACTCCGCGGCAGTCCCCCCAGAAGCCCGGGTGTCGGCGGTGACAGCAGCTTCTCTCAAGTCTGTTCTTCATAAAAGCTCAGCTGGAACAGTGGAAATTCTGACTTGTGTCAGATACCGAAGAGGCTTTAGTAGTTTCAAGTAGCTCGGGGTTGGATTCTAAAAGTTGGATTTCATCACATGTTTTAACTTGGGCGGGGACCGAGGGAGAGTGGAAGGGACATGGTATTTTTAGCCCCAAAAGGCTTTTTTCTCTTTCCTGCTCCCTCTCCCGGCTTCCCCCCCTCCCTCCCTGAACAGATGTTTCGTCTCAAGCCTATACAAACCTCAAAGCAGAGTGGCCATCAACCTTACGCTCTGATGAGGGAAAAGGCCAGAATGCTATTTGTTGGGAAGGGTTGTTTCCTTTGTTTTCTTTTTTCCTCTCCTCTTTCCCCTTAGTCACAACCGATCCTTAAAGAAATTCTCCCTACGGTAAAGTGCACCCTGGGGAGGCAGGATTGTGAAGAGAAACACCCTGGCTGGCATTTCAGGTCTCAGGAAGGGGTAGACACCCGCTGGTGGAAAGTGCCAGAAGCCACCTTGGAGAATACTCATCATGTCAATTCCTGTTTTGGTGGTGTTTTTTCCTGACAAGCGGGGGCTCAGAGTGATGGATAGTTAAGTCAGGATTCTTTGGCTTCTTTTGACATTCAGCCCAAATTTGCTGAAGCTTTGGCTCACGATATTGAAAAATTCTAGGGTGGATCTTGCCCAAAAAGGGCCAGCTGGATCTGGGAGCTCAAACCGTGTCATCCAACACGCACATACTCTCCCTGCCTTCCTCCCGTCCTCTCTCCCTCCCTCTCCATCACCGGTGCCCTCCGCCCCTTTGTTGGTCTATCCTGCTAAGGTGGGAGGGATGGCTACCCAGCTCTAGGTGCTCACATTCTATGAACTCAGCCATCACAGGTGAAAGAGAGCCCCCAAGTCTCACTATGTCTTGCAAAAGTGTGATTCTCACTTTGCTGGCGCAGGTGGATCTAGGTTTTGTGGGACCCGAACTTAATCCGGCTTGGGGGCCTTCTTTAAGAAAAGAAACACATGATTCTTTTATGGATTTATTTTTTTGTATGATCCTTTTATAACTTTGAACCAGATTATATATGTGTCCTGTTAAACCTAAATACCTGTATCTCCACCTCAGCCCTCCCTTAGCTCGATTCCAGAAATGCCTGTGTTCACCCCAACTGTGTGACACAAGAGGATGTACAGAAGTCAGAATGGGAAGAGACAGGGGTCGTAGCTGACTGAGGTTAAAATACCTAATTGGAAAGTGTCAGAAAATCAAGTGAGCATGTGAACACATTGCTTAGGGCCTGTCCCACGCAAGTGAGGGGCCCGCAAGCTTTCACTCCATTGGCTTCAGGATGAACTCTCCCTTTATACTGACCAAGGAGCGGCCACAGTGGCCATCGGGATGAAATATACCATGTCGGGTCTGGGCACTGGGTGCACCCCCGAAGCTGGAGTCGAATCAGCCCTCTGTAAACCGTGTGGATTGGGATGGGAGGGGGGCGGCCACCGGAAGAAACCCAGATGCTCAGAAGGAGGAGCATGGTTGCGAGACAGGCAGGAACAGGTGTCAACGATTGTGTGACAGAGTGGAGAGACCAGTGGCTGGGGAGTCAGGAAACCAGGCTTTTAGTTCTTCTGTTTCTATCCCTTCTGGGTTCAAATCCTGGTGCTATCACTTACTGTCGTTTTGATGATGATGATGGTGTTGGCGGACCTGATGTGGTGCGACAGGCACTGTACCTTATTCTGGGGCCACAGCGAGAAGCTAGGATGAACTAAGTAATGATAACAGCGGTGTAAGAGAGTGTCACTGAGCAGGGAACCCTAACCTAGCCCCCGGGGGTATGCAGGCACCATCTCCCAGGTTGGAAGGCCTAAGCTGAGGACCTGAAGGGTGAGCAGGAGCTGGAGAGCCAGGACAGGCGTTCTTGGCAGGGATAACAGTGTGAGAGCACGGCCGGGTCAAAAACTGGAAAGCGATTCCGTGGGGAGACAGGGCTGAGAGACAGTGGCGGGCAGATCGATCTCGGCAGGGAAATGGCTTGATCCACTTTGCTTTTTGAGTTTAGTTTCCTCTTTGGTAAGATGCAAACAGTAACCTATCCTGCCTGGTGTTACTTAGAGGCCCTGATGGAGTAACGCACACACCCACTAACTCCACCAGCCCGCGGCTGCGCTCGTTGACAGACAGATTTGTGTGTCTCTGGGATCCTTGCTCCCTAAGGAGAGCCTCGTGCAGATAACACAAGAAACCATTTGGCCTGGAATGTACATATGATACCTTTCTCTTTTTACTGGCAACGGATTTACGCGCCTAATTATATTTGGCATAGGCTAATATTAAAATTCCTCTGCATTCCCTCTCGCAGCTGCTGGCAGAGGGCTGGGGAGTCAGAAACATCCTGGCGAGCCACCCTGAGACTAAAATATTTGCGGCAGATAATCTGTACATGGACAATTGGGAAAGGCCTGTGGGGACATCAGGGCGGGGGTCCAACCTCCGGCAAGGAAGCGCTGGCTTGCGTTAAATCTTTACGTCGTATCAACTGGGAAGAACGTGGCAGGTAACCGGGCTAAGAGAGCCATGCCTTTGAGTGTTAGTAATTTCTGGTCTTTGGTGGGGTTGATGTAGTCATAACTGTGTTTCAGACTTGTCCCCTACTTCCAAAGTTTATTATCAACCAGGCCTTTCCGGATTGTGTTAAAGCAAGCTGGCATTTGCTGATATCGTCCAGGGTTGGGATTTTAGCCTAAGTATGGGATTCAGGATCAGACCTACCTCTTTCAACCACCCCCTTCCTCACTCCGGTTCCTAGTCTCAATCAGGCCAGAATGTATGGCGTGTTTGTTATGCAGCCTTCCTTGTGTCTGCCTATGGGATTTGGTGCAGTTTAGCACACTGGGGTGGGATGGTTGCCCTGTGCATGGGTGGTACGTGTTGTGTGCTCTGGGCATCCCAGGGGCACTAGCCAGCAGGACCCTGGCTCCCATGAGACCTGCAGTCTGCCTGCCGGCATGTGGCAGGCTCCTGTGAAGCTGTCAAGAGACCCCAGATCAGATTGTGCAGAATGAAGGGCTAGTCCAGGTGGGGACAGACCGTGCTCTGCGTGTAACAAATGCATTTGTGCAAATTGGAGAAAGGAGCCCCCCTCAAGACACCTTTCTGCCGTCTGTCTGAAAACTGTCACCAGCAGTACACAGGCATCTGGGGTCCAGCCTGTGAACGGAATCCTCTAGAGTTGTGCAGTGTACAACCTGCTTCTCGGATGAGCCCAGGCCCCTTGGGGAAGAACGCTGAGGTGCTGGTCCTACCTGGGTGCCAGGGAGGGTGGGGCTGCGGGAGGGCGGGTCTGTTTTATTTCACAGCCTGAGTCTCACACTGTTTGGGTGGCGCCGGCTGTCAGCAGCTCTGGCTGGGTGGGCTGTGCCATCCGGCTCCCTGGGTCACTGCTATTTGCCAGGCTAAACAGTCTTGAGAAAGTGACCGTGGCTCTCCCAGCATGCAGTCCCAAATGAGCTGTTGATGCCTCCCATTGGGACTGGGGGTGCAGGGTGAGGGCTGGGAGTCTAGACCCCACGGCCACCCCCAAAGATCGCCCCCACTTGGGTCTTTCCTTGCTTACTGACGCTCCCCTGCACTCTCTTCTTTCCCTCTCTTCCTCCCCAGCCCCCTCTTCTTTTTAAACTGGGGGAGGGACAGGGAAGAGACTGTCTTTGATCTCAGTGGAGGAAAAAAGTCTGTTCTGTTCAGGCTTTTGGCTAACACAACAAACAGTGTTTAAAATTTAACTTTGCTTAATTAATTAGTAATTCTGTTTAATGCTGTCTGATCTCCCTCCAAAAGGTATTTTGAAGCTTGAGAAGGGAACATCAAAGGGAGCCGGGTGAAGATGGTCAAGTAATGCATTTAATCTGGCAGTTGCTGGGGGTGGAGAGATGCCAGGTTGGGAGCTAATGTGGGAGAGAGCCATCATCTGGTAAACACAGCCAGCAGGCTCCTCGCAGCCATGGTGTGAGGAAGGACAGGGAGTAGTTTCCGAGGAGAAGGAGCTTACACACTGCCCCCCAGACTCATCTGAGCTGAGAATTGGTTTTAAGAAAGCAGAGTTGACATTTTCTCTCTTCCATGCCTGCTGTGTATGGTTGGGCAGGTTGTGTACTGCACAAGAGTTTCCAGTTAAGCAGGTGACCAGCAGGTGAAATCCAGCCTGCACCCTGCTTATCAGGGTACCCTAGCGGGGAGGGAGGGCTGCATTTACCTAAGTACAGTTCACCATCTTTTCTTTTTTTAAAAAAAGATTATTGATTGATTGTTGAGGGGGAGGCAGAGAGAGAGAGGGAGAGAGAGAATCTCAAGCAGGCTTCTCGTTGTCAGCACAGAGCCTGACACAGGGCTTGATCTCACGAACTGTGGGATTGTGACCTGAGCTGAAGTCAAGAGTCAGACACTTAACCGACTGAACCACCCAGGCGCCCCCGCAATCTTTTCTATAAAGGGCCGGGAGAGTACATCTTTTAGGCTTTATGGGCCATACGGTCTCTGTCGTGACTCCTGAACTTTGCGTTGTAGAGTGAAGCACCCACACACGGTGCACATGAGCGTGTCTGTGTGCCACTCAAACTTTATTTACAAAAATAGGCGTTGGGTGGGTTTGGCTCCCAGGGCGTCCTGCTCTCTCATCCAAAGTACTTCACAGACACTGTGAGCCCAGAATATGAACCCAGAATATGAGTCTTTGAACTGGAAGGCTTTGCTTTCCTCCTTAGTCTATCCCTTTCCTTCCTTCTTCTCCTACCTCTCCTCCAGCCCTCCTTTCTTCTTTGAAATTAGCCGGATGGCCTGCTGTTACTGTGAATGATTAAAGAGTGATCAGAGTGCCTCTGAAATTATGCCCCCCAAAAGATCATCTCTGGGGGGAAAAATCCGCTGGGCTGAACAGGAGTAAGAGACAGAGAAAGGGCTCGAAATCTGGAGCCAAAGTCCATCTCGACAAAAATGCCATTCTCTTTGCTGGTTGGTGGGACCTGGGCAGCCTGAGGTGGGCACCTTTTACCCTTGCTGTGCCTGCCCATGAGCCTCGGGGTTGATGGATAGAGGGCGGTTTGTTCTGCACACGGCAGGTGGGGCCGGGGGCTAGTTGATGCTGTTTGGTTTGAGAGGGTTCACTTGCGGGTGTAGAACTCATAGGAGTTCCAGTCCCTCCCTCTGACACTGGGGTCTGCCAGGCTTTCTGACCAGCTCTCTGGTACCTCCTCTGGCCATTGGGCAGGGGACAGTGACCAGGTGAAGGGCCTTTGGTGGGGACAAAGGGTGCTGACTGTCCTTGTTCCCGGCCCCTAGGGCTCTGGGGCAGGGTGGCTCCCAATCTCCCCCCGCCCGTCGGTGGCCAGCCCCATGGGTGTCCGGGTGGTTTTCTGAGCTGGGATGGGATAAGGGACCCCCTGGTGAAGAGAAGGCAATCCAGACCACGCTCGTCCTTGGAGAAGACACATAAAGAGGGTGAGTGGTGGAGGGGACGTTTTTCCCACATCCCCCCCTCCCCCGCCCCGGGTGAGGAGAGAGGAGGGGAGGGGAAGGGAGGAGGGCCTGTATCTGGGGAGGGGTGCTCCAGAAAAGGAGAGAGCAGGGACAGAGGTTTCTTTTCTTTGGGTTTTATCAAGTGGAACTTGAAAGGCAATGTTGAACCTGAAGGTGGTTTTCTGATAACTTCTCTTTGAACTTGAAGTTTGGCTTCGATAAGCTTGGCTGGCTTACATCTCCAGCCGGGACCTCTGTGGAGGGAGCTGCAGCTTTGAAGATGGGGCTGGCCTTTGTTTTTCTTTCTTCTCCCCGCCCTGCGGGGGGGCTGAAAAGAAGATGTTGTAGGTCAGGAGAGCACCGTGGTTTCTCCAGTGGGGCGGTTTTGGGCTGAGGAGGGGCACTGGGATCTGGGCTATCCGCAGGGCTCATGGGTCATCTCCATCATTTGCAAAAGCCAGCGTTTACTGAGCAACTATCGCCCGTAAGCTGCTGTGCTAAGTAGGCACTTTTCTCACCGTGCCCCCCTCCTCCCCATAACTCTGTGGGGAAGAAACCGTCTCATGCCCATTTTACACACGAGGAGACTGAGATCCGGAGAAGTCCAGCGCCTTACCCCAAAGTTGCCCAGGCCAGTCAGCTGCAGGGTCAGGTGGGCCCAGGACATCGGTCCTCACAACCAGGACACTCCCGCCGAGCTCACTGGCACCCCCTGGAGGTGCTGGGGGGCTCCTAGAGCAGACGGCTGGGCATGAAGAGAGACCCAGCTCCCCGACTCGCTCAGACAAGCCTCTCGACCTCTTTGCCTTCTTTTAAATAGAGGTGACAGCAGTGCCTACTTATTTGTCGCCTTGTAGAAGCGCCTCTGCCTTGTACCCTGTCTGGTTCCATGGTGGTGGCTGCTCTGGCCCAGCGGGACGCCAGTACGGGGGAGTCAGGGTGGCCTAGGCCGTGTGCTCGGCTGTCCTCGGGTCACTGGCTGGTTGCCCACTTGACTGTCCCGGGGCTCGGGTCACACTGGAGTGGCACACCTCCTGGCCATTGCGGTCTCTGCTTTTGGAGGAGCAGGGAGGGCAGGGCCTGGTCTTACCCACTATATCAGAAGCAGCCAGCGTCGGTCGCCTTCCCCCCATCAAGTGCTCCCTATGTCCTCCTTGGCTGCATTCTGTGAAAGCACCAGAAGGGAGCTGGGGTCTGCGACTGCAACTGGGGAATGGTTGCCCCGACAGCCCTAGAGAATGGTTGCCTTGCTGTGGGGGCATCGCGGGCCGGGGGGCTCCCCGCGTCTCTCTGGGTGTGCCCGGAGTGAACAGAAAGAAGGGGGCGCTCAGGCCCAGGCGGGAGGGGAGCTATGGATGGGGCCAGGTCAGTCGGTTGCCGCCATGGCCTTCCTGTCCCCGCCTGTCTGGACGGGTGACCCGAGCGTCCTTATCGTCCACTCCTCCCTCCCTGTCCTGCTCCCCATCCCAGGCTGCCTGTGTTTGATAGGATGCTTCTGTGTCCTTTTGTATTCCAGAAGCCTCAGTTTTGAGAAAACTTCGCTAACAGCTGTGCTGATTCCCAAGAGATTGAGTCGGGGCGGGGGGCAGGGGGGGACATCATTCCTCCATCACTACTAATCACTAGGACCCTGTGTGCTGGCCCTAGGCCCTTGGCCTTTCACAGTCATAGCTCATTCAGTCCACACAGGGATCCTCTGGGGAGGGGACTGTTATGATCCCCGTGTCACAGCGGGGGAGACTAGTTGAGACGTCTGGACAAGTTCTGTGACCCGCCCTGGGTCACACATAGTGTCAGAAGGATCTGGGCCCAAGCAGAGACTAACCTCCCCGGACTGGCTGAGAGAGGCACCGCGCTCCCCGTTTCCCTCACTCCTCCTGACCAGGCACCGGTGTGCTGGGCACAGGCAGGCGGCGTCTTTGAGGAGGCCAGGATGTCAGCAGGGAAGGCAGCGGGACTGTGTGGAAAGCGACCCTGGTCTGCGATCCTCCTCTGTGGTCTGGCACTGCCCTGGCCGGCTGTAGGCTGCTTCTCTGAGCTGTAAAGTTGGGGCAGGGGATGGAGGTCTGAGAGGCCCACTGGGTGATCTGAGAGGCTGGCACAGATGCATCCTGGGAGCGGTCTGCCCTCGGGCAGCCCTGGATGTTATCAGAGCCCAGAGAGCACAAAGTCATTTGGCCTCCACACAGGCGGGACAGGAGGGGCCCGGCACCCTGGCGGTCCTGCACACGGTCCCCAGAACAAAGCCGCGGTGGGTACGGGGGCCCCACGGCCCTGCTGGGAACTGTCCTCATGCTTTTTCCCCTGCCGTCCCCGCAGTGGCCCTGCCTCCCGAGAAGACAGACGGGCTGGCCAGTGGAGACGAGAAGAGGAGGGAGAAGGCGAGTGAATCTTGCCCGGGTCCCAAGAAGCAGCTGAAATTTGAAGTAAGTTTCCTTTCCTGGCACGGACTCTGGAGAGAAGGGTTTTCTCCTCTCAGTGGTACTTTTCGAGGAGGGAGGCTGCGGCCCTTCCAGATGTGAAGGCCCTTCACCTCCTGTGTGAACAGCGGTCCTCTGTGGGAGGTTTGCCCTGCCACGTCTGGGGCTGCCCCAGCTCAGCACAGGCCCTGAGGACTCCCCGCTGCCACCCCACTCGGCCCTGACCCCTAGCCGTGCAGCGTGGGGTGGTGGCCAGAGGGCCCCGCTGGGCTGTGGCCCGGTGGCCTGGGGGAAGGACGCGAGCATGGACGGGGGTGCGGCCATTACTATACAAGGTGACCACCTCCCTCTCTGGGCCTCAGATTTCCTCACCAGTGAGAGAAACAATTCCTGTCCAACTCCTGGGGCCTGTTCTCATCATGGGCTGGTGCCCAGGGGGCAGGAGGCCTTAGGCAGGTCCCTGACCCTATCTGGGACTCAGTTTCCCTGTGTGGTGAACAGCACAAGGAACATGCCCTCCCAGAACTTGCAGTCTGTCTGTCCTGCCCCATCCCAAACAGGGTATTAAGCTCCTTCTTTGCACCGAGGAGGGCCAGGTGCTTGGAGAGCAAAACCCAGGCCTGTCGGCACGGTGCTTTCCAGAAGCTTCTCTCTGCCCTCCTTTCCCCCTCCCTTCTTCCTTCTCTACTTTCCTCCACGAGACCACAAATAGCTCTGGAACCAGGAGGCTAGGGTTCCCATCCTAGCTCTGCCACTGCCCCACTGGCCTCACCTCTGAAATGGGGGGTAGGAGCAGTATCCATCTTATCGGGGTATTGTAAGCATGGTGAGCTAATGCATCTAACGTGCTTAAAAGGGTGTTCAGTCTCACAGAAGCACTTTCCTTCTTCCTTCCGACCAAGCTTGATTGACAGCTGCTGGTTACCAGGGGACCCAGCAGTGAACTGGGCAGGGCTCCTGCCCTCACAGGGGACAGAGCCAGTAACTGCACAGCCGGCGATGTGATGGGGACCTAGGAGCACGCGGAGGGGCTGGTCACCTGAGTCAGGCTGGAGGGATGCGGTGTGACAGACTTTTTGCGCAGCGGTGGCTGCAAGCACGGGTTGGAGAGGACGGGCGTCTGAGTGGAGCCTCTGAGTGCAGGAGTAGGAGTCGCGAGAGGTCATGACACGGAGCCTTTGGGGTAAGGAGAGCACTTGAGGCCGAGGGAATAGCAGGAGCAAAGGCCCAGAGGCCCGCCGGTGCCACACGTTGTGTGGGAATAACAAGCTGCGTTGTACTGAGCGGTGACGGTGGGGACTCGGGGGGATGACACGGGAGAGGGTGAAAGACATGTCACAGCGGGGGCGCCGAACGCAGGAGCTGAGGCGGGTGAGCACAACCTGGTCGGGGAGCTGAGGTTGTCAGCTTCCGCCCCGGGGCCCACCGGCGTCCCTAGTGTCTTCCGGGGGTGGTCGGCAGCTCAGAGGGCAGGCTCAGACCTAGATGTCTCGCTTCCCTGGAGGCCTGTTTCTGGAAAGGGCCGGGTCAACTGCCTGGGACTCAGCCAGGGCCCATGAGGAGGATTCACCTGAGAAGTCCCAGTAGTGGGGGCACGGGGACAAAAAAATGCACATGACAGAGCTTGAGGGAGGTGGGGGTAGGGATAGTTACTCAGCCCTGAGCTGTCTTCGGAGCTGAGCACAAGGGCCGGGGAGAAGGAATCGGGTAACCGCCGTGTGTGTGTGCGTGTGTGTGCGTGTGTGTGTGTGTGTGCAGGGCAAGTGCTGTGCTACATGAAACGGTGCCTCGCAGAGCAGAGTGGCCACTTGGCAGGTATCAGACGGGCATGTCACAACTGAGGGAAGGCCGACTTTGAACTCAGCGTGGGCCGCCCGAGGACTGCTGGAGGGAACTGGCTTCGAGCTGCAGAGGCTGGGGGCAGGGACGCCGTGCTCGGGCACATTCCTGCCTGCGTTCAGAGGCCAGGTACCACCCCTCTCTGGGGGCGCCGAGCCTGTCTTCCTGCAAAAGGAGAGGGGAGCGGAGGCAAGACGTGGCACAGAGTGGTCTGGGAGCATCGTCGCTTGTTTTTATGGAACGTTGTGGCTCTCTTTTCCAAAATAGCCCGCCTTTCTAGAACTTTCTATGTGGTGTTCCACTGGCCCCTGTATACGCGCTGCCAGTGACCAAGCTCACCACCTCCCAGCTCAGGTCCCTGTGGTTAGACACGCTGGGCTGTGTGAGCGATGATAACGAAGTCATTGTTAACATTACGTACATCCTATGTTAGCACTACCGCAAAGACCACAGCGGCTACTACCATTAATTGGACTTCTCTATGTGCCAAGCAGTTCCATGCTTTTCCAGTTCCATCACGGTGGACCCTGAGGCAAGGACTTGGGAGGTGATCCCAGGGAGCAGGAATGGAGGGAAGCCAATACCAGTGGGTTGATGGGTGGATCCCCGCCAGGGCAGCCAGGACTCAGACACAGAAGCTGGATGCTTGGGGTGGGAGGTCAGGGAACTGTCCACCATGGCTGCAGGGGAAAGCCGAGGGGATGTGGGGCGGGGCACTTCATGCTCCCAACAGCCTTAGGAGAACAGTACTGTCCTTTTCCATGATTTATATGAGGGGAAACTGAGGCACAGAGAAACCATGCCCAGGGTCACACCGTTGTGGAGGGCTAAGCACTGGCTGGCATCTGGGGCTGACCTGGAGCTTTACCTTTTAATGCTCACCCTCTCCTGCCTTCCAGGTCAGGTGTCCACCCTGGGAGTCCTGCCATAGCCTCTCATTACTGGGCCCTGTGTCTTCCAATAACTTCTGTCCCTTGGTCCAGGTTTAGTTTCCCTGAGGCCACAAAGAAGCCTCGTCTCACACCCCTGACTCACACCCCTGGTGTTTCCTTTGCCTCCAAAGACCCAGATGCTGTCTGGCACCCCTGTGGGCATGCCTCCCTGGGCCAGACCTCCGGTGCCCAGCCTGGCCTCCCCTCTGACCCCTCATGTCTCGGTCATTTTGCTCTTCCTTCACACAAGGTCTGGGGAGAGCAGCAGGGAGGTGGCAGCCCCAGAACCTGGCCCCTGGGCGCTCCAGCCACGCCCGTGTGTTGTCTGTTCGTGCCCAGGAGCTACAATGTGACGTGTCTGTGGAAGAGGACAGCCGGCAGGAGTGGACCTTCACCCTGTACGACTTTGACAATAATGGCAAGGTCACGCGTGAGGTGAGTGCATGTGGCAGGCACGGGGCCATTGGCCATGCCTCAAACACTCCTGCCCCTTCTCCTTCTCCTAAGGCCGGTCCTGCTCCCACGGGCAGCCTGACGGGCAGTGGTGGGGCGTGGGGAGGGGAGCAAGGCCGCTGGAGCTTCAGGGAGACCTGGAGGAATGTCCCAGAGCTGCCTGGTGAGTGGGCAGAGGTGACAGGAAGGGGTGGCCGGCTCCCTGGGACTCAGGCCAGGCGCTGCTCCCACTAGAGAAGGGGAAGGTCAGGAAGCAGGTGCCTGAGGTCCTGCCTCCTCCCGTCTGTAGTCCCAGAGCTGGGACCACCCCAGGCCACCTCCCACCTCAGCCGGTCTGCCCGGGAGCTGGGGCCAGGGGGGCACACAGAGGCCAGGTGGGGCCTCCCTGTGCCCATACAGGAACGAGCACCCCCAGCCCCGAGGGCTGTGTCAGCGGCTCTGTGCACGGCCGTGTCCCAGGCCTGTTCTTCAACACCCGTCTCCCTCCGAACACCTGTGTCTCTCCCCTCGGCCCTCCTGCCACACCTCTCTCTTCCCTGTGTGCCTCTCACCCTTCTCCCGCGCCTCTGTCTGAATACTGAGCACCCACTGTGTGCATCTACTGTGCCCTAGGTGTGAGGACAAGGTCAGGGGGGACAGTGCAGACAGAGTTCCCAGCCTGTGGCTCTGGCAGCTGCTTCGGGAGGCAGATCCCAAGCAATCACAGGGCAACCGTAGGCTGTGACGTGTTCAGTGAAGGAAGTAAACAGTGCGACAGAGAGGGACCAGTGTGTCTAGGGAGGCCTGCCTGTGGGGACAGAGTCCCGGGCTTGGACCCAGCAGGAGTGCTCCGGGTGGTTAAGGAACCGGAGGAGACCGGTGGGCTCACCAGGAGACATGGCTGTGGCCGGAGCTGGCAGGGCAGGCCCTGGCTTTGAGCCCTGGTGCTGAGGGAGGCCACTGGTGGGTTAGTTTAAGCAAGAGCATGACCTGGTCTGAATTCTTGCAGTCCCTGCCTCCCTTTTACCCTGGACCTTGGCATCACCCCTTTGGCCTCCTTATTTCTTTTCCTACTGTTCCTCTGTGACATCGTCTCCCTCCTCAGGAAGCTCTGGTTTCCAGATGTGTGACCCGTTACAGGTCTGCAGAGGGGTCCGAGATTAGCATGGCTGGCCGCCTCTGGCTCGCCAGGGCATCAGGGGTGTGCCCAGAGAAGCTTTGCTGTCTTGTCTCCCTACCTGGTGCAGGGCTGCAGGTTTTCTTTTCTGTGGGTGGTGCAGGAGAAGCTGCCAGAGGGGAGACCTGGCTGGAAAAAAGGGTGTCTCTTCCTCAGCCGGGGCTTAAGGAATGTTAGAACAGGGTGAAGGAACCATGAGTGACTTTTAATAATTCAGGACTCCTTGGGACATATGTGACAGAATCCCAGCAAACTGCTATAGGTTAAAAAAAATATAATAATATAATAATAAAGGAATATATTGGTTCATGTAACTGCAGTGTGGTCCAGGGCACTGACTTCAGGCACGGCTGGATCCAGAGGCTCAGTGTCGTCAGGACTAGCTGTCTTCGTGGCTCTGTTTCCTCTGTATTCCTTCATTGTCTGGCAGCCTCTCCCCTGGCCAGTAGCAAGGTGGTGGCTGACATTTTACCCTCTATCTGAGACTCTCAGCGACCCCCCCACCCCACCATGCGGAAGTTCCAGAACTGAATTTCACTGGCTCCGATCGCCTCGCACGAGTGGCCCTGACCCGGTCGTTTTTGCCATGGGTTTGTGATATTTCAGATGGCCTATTCTGGGTCAGGTGCTCCTTCTGGAGCCCAGGGGAAGTTATGTGATACATGAGCCACACAGACTGAACATGAACGTGCGTTTGGCTCATGAAATAAAATCAAGGGGCTGTTATTAGGGGATCGTGGGCAGGCAAAGCCCCCGAGAGGGGCCTGGGTACTTGGGAAGCAGCGAAAACCCTTCCTGGCTGGACACCTTGCTCGTGGAGGCTGGGGATGGTCCAGGTGAACCCCCGTCCCCTCCAGCTGTGGTTCTTTGTGTGAGGGGTTATGGTTTTTCCAGAGTCAGAGCCACCGTTCTTCCCCATCCTGTTTGGGAATGTATGGCAGTCGTGATGTAATTATCTTCGCAGGGGGACACACTGCAATCTGGAAACCTGGTCAAGCGAGCTGAGTTGCGGAGGCCCCGACCTGTTTGTAAAGGCCACGCAGACAGCCAGGCCGGGCTTCTCAGGGGTGTGGCGGCATTGCCCTCTCTTCTGACATGTGCAGTGGTGAAGGCCATGCCGCCTCTGGTCGCTGCCTTCTTCGTTCCTTTCCGGTTCGGAAATGCCGAGGGGCCTCACGTGCTGACCGTAAAAGGGTCGCCTCCCCCCGCCCCGGCCCCCCAACCTTGGAGGCCTCACAGGAACCTGCTGGCAGACACTGCTGTCTGATTGTGTGTCTTGCCTTCCTTTACCCTTGGCAACCAGAGGAAGAGCAGGGAAGCGAGGGTCTCCAAGGAAGGTGCTCCCGCCCGGCCTGGAGAAGGCATCGCTGGATCGTGTCTTCCTTCTGCTGAGGAGCGAGGAGGTTGGCTTCCGGTCCAGGAAGAAACCAGCCTAGTGTTCCCCTTGGTCTATTTTTAGCCCCAAGGCCACTCCTCAAACCTGGCTATAAATACCAGTCCCCTCCATACTCTCCGGCTGTCTGCATGCGTGCTTCTGTGTGCGAGGGCAGAGGGGCTCCTTCCTCACCGCGGCTGCAGCCCGGAGCTGGCGTCTGGGCCAGCTTCCCAACTCGGAAGAAAGCGCCTGTTCGTTTGTGCAATAAATATTCGCAGGCACCTACTTCTGTGTGCTGGGCCCCGTGCAGGCAAGAGTTGATTTTTCAGCTGGGATTGCCAGAGCGTGCCGGTTCCTAGAGCCCGAATCCCTGGGCCCCCTGGCTTGGGATGACTCTCGGGGGGATGATGTTGGAGGGCGTCACTTTCCTCCTCTGTAAAATGGGGATTCTGATGCCTCCTTCTTGGGCTTCCTAAGATGGTAAGAGGGAGGGGGCATACGTGGCTGTGCAGAGCAGCCCTAGGGAAGAAAGGAGGAGTCCCCTGTGGGCCTCGCCAGAGGATGTGGGATTGCTGAGCAGGCCAGCAAGCCTGGGTCTCAAATTGGCCGCTTCCACAGATGTTCCAGCCCAGCCCCCCAGAAGGTTTTGTTAAAAATCAAGTTATCAGCCCCGGGCGGCTCGGTCGGTTGAGCGTCCGACTTCGGCTCAGGTCATGGTCTCACGGTTCATTTGTTCGAGCTCCGTGTTGGGCTCGCTGCTGTCAACGGAGAGCTGGCTTCCGATCCTCTGTCCCACACTTGTCTCTGCCCCTCCCCTGCTCACATACACACTCTCTCTCTCTCAAAAAGAAACATAAAAAAAAATTAAGTTATTGCAGGCAACGAAAGTAAAAATAGATACGTTGACTACATCAAAAACGGGGCGCCTGGGTGGCTCAGTCGGTTGAGCGTCCGACTTCGGCTCAGGTCGTGATCTCACGGTTCGTGGGTCGGAGCCCCGCGTCGGGCTCTCTGCTGTCAGCACGGAGCCTGCTTCGGCTCCTCTGCCTCTCTCTCTTCTCTCTCTCCCTCTCTCTCAAAAATAAATAAACATTAAAAAAAAAAAGCATTTAAAAAGTTTGAAAACAAACCCCAAACCGAAAAGAGCAAGTGCCAGTGAGGAAGGGGCACGATCAACCCCGCGTGCTGTCGGTGGGGGCGTGAGACGATGTAACTGCTTGGAGTTGGGAAACAGCACGGCGGCTCCTCGAACAATGACGCGCAGAATCGCCACGTGACCCGGCCATTCTCCTAGTGAGTACACGCCCAAAAGCAGGGTCTCGAGGAGATCCTTGCGCACCGTGTTCACAGCAGCGTTCTTCACAACAGCCAAAAGGCAGAAGCCACCCAAGGGTCCGTCCACAGATGAACGGATAGACGCATCCACACAATGCAGCCTTATTCAGCCTTAAGAAGGAAGGACGTTCTAACACGTGCTGCAACGTGGGCGCACCTCCAGGACTTTCCGCTAAAATGACAAGGCCAGTCACAAAAAGGCAAATACCGTGCGATCACCCGGAATGGATTGTCATAGAGACGGAGGGTAGAATGGTGGTCGCCAGGGGCTGGGGAGGTGGGGAGGTGGGGAGCTGAGAAAAACTAAATGAGAATTATCCAGTATCAAAGAGTCCGAAGATTTAGCAGGAGATTCTGGACCTCCGGGATGACCCTCACTCAGCTCGCATGGCCACAGGGCAAGTCAGCTGTGGTGAGTGGGAGGCACTGTTGATGGGTACGGAATGAAGCGATGGCTGAGCCCGTCTATGTTTACGAAGAGCCGCAGGGCAGATAACTGGCCTTCTGTGGGCCTGACCTATAGAGAGCAGACATCTCTTCCAGAGGTTTCCTACATCATGTAAAGCCGGAAGCCCCGCCTCAGACAAACGACCTTAGCGGATGCCCAGAACAAAGGGAGACCCCGTTTATCCCTGCATTCGCCGGTCGGAAGCGTCTGAGATGTTTCTCGGAGCATGGGTTGGACACCAGTGTTCTGGCTGAGGGGACAGCTTGAGGCCCAGAGACAAGATGAGATTTGCTCAAGTTCTCCCAGGGTATTTCATCTTTAGGGACACATCTGCTTTTCCATTTGCATTCAGAAGGAGCTCACCAGACCTGAAGCAGGTGCTGTGGGTGCCTTTCTTCCCAGCAAGATCGCTGACCTGCTTCTAGGTTGACCTGCTGCTGTGGTGGACAGTGCCCGCCATAAGACCTTTCTCTGGTGCCCGGGAGCTGGCTCAGCCTTTGCAAGACAGACCAGAAGCCCAGAGGCTAGAGCATCCCTGGGGTGGGGGGTGGGGGGGTGGGCAACTCTCAACCACCGAGGGACGGGAGTTTGCCGAGGTGGGTTCCACATAGTCTTTCCGAGGGCCCAAGTGGACTGAGCCTGGTTGGCCACGGCCATACCTGCTCATTCGGGGCATCCACTGTTTGCTGCCCCCTTGCTTCTGTGTCCTAGGACCCCTTCTCAAATGAACCTCTCACGTGCAAGTTTGTGCCTTCGTCTTGACTTTGGGGGAGCCGGGGGGCTTCACTGGCCCTCTGATTCCTGGGTTGTCAAGACACTGAGACTGAAGCCCCGGGTGCCTTTCTGCTTCGCTCCCCTGCAGGACATCACCAGCCTGCTGCACACCATCTACGAGGTGGTTGATTCCTCCGTCAACCACTCCCCGACGTCGAGCAAGACCCTGCGGGTGAAACTCACCGTGGCCCCCGATGGAAGCCAGGGCAAGAAGGGCATCCTTCTCAATCACCCTGGTGAGGGGTTGGAGGGCCGCCCGGGCCACAGGGGCCAGTCCGCTGCAAGCTCTCGGAAGGATCACACCCCTGCCTGGGAGGAGCGGGAGCGAGTCCTGGGGGTTTCCACTGGGAGCGACTCTGTGGACAGGCGGGATTTGAGCGGGTCCTTGAAAGAGCAGGATCTGGATAGGGAAGGGATTACAGGTGGGGGGCCCTGTGGAGGCAAAGCCCTGGAGGGGCACGTGGGCATAGCTGCAGCTACAGTGAAGGCTTGTGTTGTGATAAGCCTGGGCAGGGCATGGCCTTGAATGTCAGCTGAGGAGCCTGGGGAGGAGGGGAGTCTAGCCGGGGAGACGGTAAGGGGACAAGTAGCCGCGAGACCCCCCTGTCTGGTCCTGGCTTGGCGAACCCCTTCCACAGAGCCACGGTGAGCTGCCCTGGGCCACTTGTCAAGGGCTGCATGCCAGGGAGCTTAGAAAACCCCAGCAGAGCCAGGAAGCTGGCGGGCGCAAGAGCAAACCGTTCACCCGGCTCTTTCTCGGGCGGGACTCAGACCTGCAGAGCACGAGGCCCAGAGCGGAGACCAAGCCCGCTGAGGAGCTGCGCAGCTGGGAGAAGAAGCAGCGAGCCCTGCTCAGGTACACTGGTTGCGGGAGGGTGGACGGCAGCCCAGTGCACCTGAGCACATATGGAGCGCCAGCTGTGTGCCGCCTGAGCGGCGGTGGCGGGGAGGGCTCCCGACTGTGTTCTCTTCGGGGCGGGGTGGGGGGGGCAGTGACTTCAGAGGACAGGCTCACAAATCAAGCTGAGGTTTTAAAAATAACTAAATATAGGTCCACATTCCTTTGTCCCAAACGCTTTGGGCTCGAGAAGTTTTGGCATTCAGCATTCGCCGGGTTTGAGACAAGGTGTTCTCGGCGTAGTTACGTATTCTGTGTGGTGTCTGGGCAGCACCTTGGGATTTAGCGCACTGACATTTCTGCACGGAGCCGCAGGACTGTCCGCGTGAAGTGATGGAAAGGCTACAGCTACCTTCACATCTGTTTAGGGCAGCGTGGCTGCCTGACAGGTCATGAGCAGTCTTGGTCTTCGGGCTTTTTGGGTTTCAGAATCGTGGCTAAGAAATTGTAAGGCCGCAGTTCTCTTCTGCCTGTTGTTATTTTGTTAACTGCAGGGAGGGAAGGGAAGAGAAGAGAGGAAAGGCAGGCAGTATAGGAGGCGAGAGGAGGCCTCAGTGGCCCAGAAAGGCAGGGGCGGGGTGTCTGTACCTGTTGTGAAATGGAAAGGAAGTGGCCGGAATGTGAGAAGCACGAGCCCAGAGGGAAGAGAGAGAAGGCAGTCCAAGCAGGGGCCGAGGCTTGTTGTGGGGAGGGGGCTGGGAATCCAGGCATCCGGGCATGCAGGCTAGCTGTGCTGGGGAGTGGGGAGGGTGAGGGAGGTGGGGCTGGCAGATCAGAGAGCCTTGGAGGGGACAGGCAGGGAACCCAGACTCCTGCAGTGGGAGAAATGTGGCCTCTGGGGGCACCTCTGTCCCCACCCCCTTTCTTACACACGCACACACTGGTAAGGCCCATTCTGGGCTTTGGGGCCGGGTACAGAGCCTGCCACCCTCTGCGGCAATGGCTTGGGAGCTTTCGTCCACACCCTCTGGGGTTCCAGCCCTAAGAGGAGTTAGGCCTCTTGTCTGCAATGGGCACACATGGTTTGAAGCCTGACTTTGGGGCATCCTGAAGCTTTGACCAGTAACCTCTCACCTTTACTTTGGATCTGTTCAAAGCAGATACCTATCTGGTCCTCCCAGAAGGCCCAGGGAGGCCGGAAGAGGTCTTATCTCCGCCGTCAGGGAAGGAAATAGAGACACAGATTGCCGAGATGACCACTCCCTTCCCCTCACCCCCTTCCCAAGACCCAGAAGGAAATGAATGGAAAGTTCAGACGGATTCCTCCTGGTGGCTCCCCAGGTAGGGGGGGGCGGGGCTGCTGCCCACCCACTCACTTGCTTCCTTGTCATAGGTTCCAGGGGGACAGCCGTCTGGAGCAGTCTGGTTGCGACCACCATTGCGTGGACGAGAACATTGAGAGGAGAAACCACTACTTAGATCTCGCCGGGATAGAGAACTACACGTCCCAGTTTGGGCCTGGTAAGGGAGCTCCTACACCTGCAGGGTGGGGTGGGGTGGGGGGCATTCATCATGCCCCTGGGCTGGGGGCAGGTACAGCTTTGATTGGACGGGTTATAGAGTCCTCTGGGAGGAGATGACATTAAAAACACTTAAAAGACTAACACGTGCACAAAGCTGAACAAAATCAAAGAGCATCTTGGGGCCTACAGTGCAATGAACACAGTAGTTCTGTGCCCCTACCCCAGGCCCTTTGCCCTGTCCGATTAGCAACATACTGCTCTGTCTTCCTCAGCCGTTGACCTGTGTTGACGCCTTGTTGAAATAAATGAAGAGGCAGCCCACTTCATTTCACGCCCCCACCCCTTCTCCCCTTCCTCCCACGTGTAATTCCTGTGTCGGTCACCTCTGTAAGTGAAGGAAGATGCCTGAATTTCCTTCGTGTTCCCATGACCTCGGACACGTAGCAGGGTCTCTGTCTTTCTCCTCTGTCTCCTGGAAGGGGAATGAATTCTTTTTAAGGACCCGACGAAGAAGCAGTTCTTCCCGTTTAGCAGATGGCAAAGTTCTGTTCCAGAGAGGTTCCTCCAAGGCAGCGAGGGGGAGTCGGGGGGGGGGGGGGGGGGGGGGGTGGCAGGAGGAACCGTCAGAAGTTAGCGTTCCGGGAGCACTGGGCGTGGGCGTGGTTTCGGGGGCACAGTGCGGCTCCCGCACACAGTAGGTGCTCATGAAATATCTGTTAAATTGGTTCCTAGGCTCCCCGTCAGTGGCCCAGAAGTCAGAGCTGCCCCCCCGCACCTCCAACCCCACTCGGTCTCGCTCCCATGAGCCAGAAGCCATCCACGTCCCACACCGAAAGCCCCAAGGCGCGGACCCGGGCTCCTTCCACTTCCTTGACGCCCCATTCGCCAAGGTCTCGGAGGTCCAGCAGCGGCTCCGGGGTACCCAGGATGGGAGCAAGCACTTTGTGAGGTCCCCCAAGGCCCAGGGCAAGAGCGTGGGTGCGGGCCACGTGGCCAGAGGGGCAAGAAGCAAGCCCCCTCTGGGCCCCGCCGCCCCCGCGGTGTCCCCGGCCGCCCAGCTGGCCGCCAGCCCGGCCCTCCTCCCCACTCTGGCACCCCTCGGGCACAAGAAACACAAGCACCGAGCCAAGGAGAGCCAGCAGGGGTGCCGGGGGCCGCAGGTGCCGCTGGCCGTGGGCGGCAGTGTCGTGGGGCGGGACCGCGTGAGGGACCTGCCCGCCGTGGTGGTGTACGAGAGCCCGGCCGGCCAGGCGGTGCAGAGACACGAACATCACCACCACCACGAACACCACCACCATTACCACCACTTTTACCAGACATAGACCCCTCCCCAGGAAGCCCCGCCCTGCCATATGAAGGACCCCCTCCCCCGCCCCCCCAGGCATTATTATTCTATTAATTATTGTTATGATGATGATTATTGTTATTAATAATTATTGTTACTCCACTAATATGCAGCTAGCCTCCATGTAGAAGATCTATGGAAACACAGAACTAAACTTTTATTTATATGTTGTGAGGACTGCATAACTTTACCCGAGAAATGACTCTGGGTTTGGAATTGGCCTGGCCACCGGCGGAGGCTCGCGCGGGCTCCCGAGCTGCGGTTTCCACGCAGGCTGGCCCACGCCCGCCCCAGCTCTGGGGGAGCCCCCCGCCAGAACGGTGCCCTACCCGAGTCTCTTCCAGGAGAACGCCCTTACCTGGCCCGCTTCCAGAGACCCTCGAAATCTCCGAGAAGATAAACAGCTGCTACCTCTTAGTATCATTCTGATTTTATTTTGCCCTTAACTGATTGTAACGTGCTACAAGGGATTTCAGCGGACTGCAGACGTGTGACCTTCCTGGCTGTCGTGGTTTTTTACGTCCCAGCCTAGGAACCCTAGATGTCCTTTCTGGCGTTCTCTTTCACGCCTTTCCAGTGGGATCACATCCTTGCCCAGAACCGGTCCCCTCTTCTCTGCCATGCACAACAGGAAAATACGCTTCTGGTCCTCCCTTCCGCTTTTCTCTCTTCTTTAGAAAGATACACACACATATTTAAAGACTGCCCCCAAAACCAGCCTTCTCATTTTGGAAACCTCTGGAGAGGGAACCCAACCACAGAAACAACTGTGGTTTTCCAAGATCAGGCGCTTGTGTGTTGTTGGTTGTGGCCGAAGATGTAGAGACCTCGTGTTCTGCCGCTGGCAAATACACACGTTCCTACACGGTTCTCTATCAGAGCTCCTGTATCTACAGCCAGGTGCCATCTGTCCATTTCTATGTATCTTTCGATAAATATACACTCTCAGGTACCTGTTCTGGTGTGCAGAGATCAGTGGCTTGCTTCTCTAGACATTTCCTGAGCCCAGATGTGACCCTGTGTGCCTCCTGTTTGGACCACTCTCCATCAGATGCGAATGGTCACTTGCTTCTCATTGGCGGGTCCTTTTTGGGGGTTTGGGGTCTGGCAGATTGGGAGAGGCTTGCTGGAGTCTAGAAGCTTGGAGGGAAATGAGGACAGTGGCCAGAGCTGGGACCCTGGAGTAGTGTCCTCCACAGAGCAGGATTTTATCTGATGAGGGCCCGGAGAGACTAGGAAAAGGACCACTGGCAACTAGTCGGGGTCCCATGAAAAACAGATGACACACACTCACGCTGGGTAATTTGAGGGAATATTTATGAAGTGTGGGCAGAGCCTCCGGAAAGAGTGCAGGATCGTGGGCTAGCAATGTGTGGGGCGGCTCCTGCCCCTGCAGTGGAGCGGGGGGGGGGGGGGCATCACCCCCAGCAGCGGGGGGGGGGGGCTGGGGGGGGCCCCCTGAAGGAGCCGTGAGGGACCCTCACTCTGGGATGCAGCCAGCCTGTGGGGACCCTACAGAGAAATATGATGGATATCCTGGCTTCACTCCTTCCTGCCCTGCATCCTATCGAGATCCCATTGACTGAAGCCACTGGGAGCCGTGGGGCCAGAGAGCTGTTACTGAGGGTCACATGGACATTCTTTCAAGGCAGACAGTGAGTGAAGGGACACAAAAAAGGAGTGGCCAGCTGCCTGCCTTTCTGCTGCTTGGTTGCCAGCTGGCACCCCCTCTTCCAGAGCCTCTGGTTTTGGTTTAATGTGGCTGGTAAGGAGTTGGTTTTGATAGTGAGCTCGGGGAGCACATCAGGCTCAGAGAGGTTAACTAACTTGCTTGAGATCACACAGCAGGTGGCAGAGCTGGGATTCTAGTCTCCCCTTCCCCCCCCCCCCCCATGATCCCTTTAACCACTGGAGCGCTTAACCACTGGGTCAGGGCTTCCCTTGTTTTGAGTTGTGGGTTTCTATTAGCATCCAACTCAGTGGGAATGTAACCAAAGCAGGGAAGGCAGGGAAGCAGCTGGCTTGGAGAGGAGAGGAGCCAGGGTTTGAATGAAGCCCTCCCTCTCTGGGTTCATACTTCTACCACTCGGTCACCGGGAGGAGGCTGCTGGCCCTCTGAGCCCCATTACCACGTGGAAAAGCATCTTCTGCCTCGGGAAGCCGAGGGCAGGCTGCTGATTGGCCGGGCTTAGAGCCCGAACCGATTCCTGGGCCGATCCCCGTGGCCCACCTGGGGTCACATGTCCAACCTGCAGCAAGGGGGCGGGGTCTGTGCCAGAAGGAAGGAGAGGAAGGGTGCTAAGCAGGCAGACGCTGACGGGGCCCCAGGACCAGAACTGCTGCAACATGGAAAAGAAGCAGGAATTGTGTCCACACAGGGACTATCTCTGCAGTGGCTTTAGAGCATTTCCTCAGCCTCTGAGAAGACGTCCCATTCCATCTCTCCGAGCCCCACGCCTGTCAGGATTCTGTTATTTCTTAGTGACTGGGATTTATTTAAAATACCATTTTGAAAAATCGTGACAGGTGCACATGTTAAAGATTCGAATAGTTCAAAATGCTGTTCGGTAAAAAGTACACTTCCCTCCAGCATCCCTGACTCTACCTTCCCGGGCTGTTGAGTGAAGCCTGGTGGTTGAGAGCATAGACGTTGGGGCCAGGCTGCCTGGGTTCAAGTTCTGACTTCCTTAGCGTTGTGTTCTAAGTCGTACACCGTACTTCTCAAGCCTCAGTTTCCTCTTTATACAGGGGGATTATAAGAGACCTACCCCACAGGGTTGTTGGGAGAATTCAGTGAGTTAACATATGCCCGGCCCATGGGAGCACTATGAAAATGTTAGCTGCCATTATTTACAAGAATAAATGCATTTATAGAAGATATCTCTCCACTTAAGTTTTGTTATTTTTTTTTTTTTTTTTTGAAAAGACTTTACTTGTTTCGGAGGACTTTGAGGCTTACAACAAAATTGATGGGAAGGTTCAGAGATTTCCCATATACTGCTTACCTCATGCATGCACGGCCTCCCCCATAATCGACAGCTGTCACCAGAAGGGTAACATTTTTTTTTTTTTTACCAAGGATGGACCTACGGGGACACACTGTAATGACCCCAAAGTCCATAGTTTGCCTTGCGGGGGGGGGGGGGGGAGGGTGTCACTCTTTGGTGCTAGACATTCTGTGCATTCGGACAAATGTGTAATCTCATATCCATCATTCTAATGTCATACAGAGTATTTTCACGGCCCTAAAAATCCTCTGTGTTCCTCCCATTCCTCTCTCCCCTGCCCCATTTTGTTATTTTATTCAATATTTCAAACAAGATTTGAAACAGAAAACTGTGTAACGGTAACTGCAAACTTACCACCCAGATCTTACAAATGCTGACAGATTACAATATTTATTTCAGATCTATTTTTAAGAAAGAAAACACTGCCATTGCTGCTTAATCCCCTTCCCGCCCCCACTCTTTTATTTTTACCCAAGGAGTAACATAGTATTCATACTCAGGCACTTTTCTCTGTGACCTAATGTATTTGGAGAGCTTCCCCCCAGCGTTTATAGAGCTCGGACCCCTTCACTCTGACAGCTGCTCAGCCTTCTGTTCTCAGAGGCCCTGACACGGACTTGTCCCATCCCCCCTACCATGCCTGTGGATCTCTCATCCCGGCACTCAGGGTCCTTGTGCCCAGCTCGACCCGGTGCCCGCCAGCAGAAGCAAGAGCCACAGGACCAACACAGAAGTGCCGAGTTCGGGAGCATGTGTGATTTCGATGTGGGTGGATTATAAATGACCTCTGAGAGAAGGTGTACCAAATAATTAGAAGTGGAGGAAGAAGATAGAGAAAGAGGAGGGAGGGAGGAAGGGAGAAAGGAGGGAGGGAAAAACAACTAGGAAACTACAAGGGGTCAACCGCACTTCTTGGTGAGGCTCTGAGCACGTGTTCCTGCAGGCTGGTGTGGGTGAGTTTTGTCTTGTTTGCAAATCTCCTGACATCCTTTGCAGAGGAGCTGTTGCTGCTTCCCCAGTACCCTGAGCTCTGAGCTCCCCTGGCGCCTGGAGAAGTTGGAGGGGCGGGGGGGAACAGGCTTCGGCTTTGCGGGGGGACTCTTTGCGCAGGACTCTTGCGCTCGTGCACACAAGCACTGGCCAGTGGCTAGGATGCCGCGTTTCTGCTCGTCTGTCCCTGGGCCCTGAGGACAGTCTGGTGTGTCGGGCAGACAGCCAGGGTGAGGCTCGCAGCTGCCGGGGGCCCCCCTCTCATCTCCTGGGGAGCACGGGGCGGGGGGGGGGTCGGGGAGCCTGGGGGGGCTTGTGCATTTCCCGCCCAGCCGTGCCAATTACACTTTTTGGCAAAGGAAACAGCCGGGAGCGGTTTCTTTTGCTTCCCCCTCGTTGTTCTCAGCGTTTAGATGTCAAATCATTACAGAGCCGGAGGGAAGGCAGCCTTGGAGGCAGCAGGAGGAGGGCCAGGCTGCCTGCACCTCAAGTACGGTTCCTGTCAGCCGCCGCCACTAATAACCCCAGCTTCTGTGAGGCCCGTCAGCACTCGCAGGAATGAAAGGGGACCCCTGAGATGTGCTCCGCCTAAGCAGACTGTGACCCGCCCCCCCCACCAGCCCCCCTCGCCTTCACCTCCTCATCGAAGGCGGGGCTTCAACCAGCAGAAGTACCTGGGGGAGGCACACTCCAAAAGACCCCCACAGCAGCCTTGCCCTTGTCCCGTCCAGCCCCAGCCTCAGCCTCCACCTTCCCAGCCCCGCCTTTGCCCCCCAAGTCCCGTGGGCACAGCCCGGCTCCACCCCTTCTCATGCGCACATGGCTGTGTTTTGCAGAGTCAGTACCGGTGGCACCCACAGTCAAGTGCTCCGGAAAGCCGCGGGGACAGCACCCTTCCCCTATCATTAAAGTGTCATTACACCCTTGTGGGGGGCTCTGATCTGGTTTTTGGTCTTGTCCTCTTCTCCCAAACCAGCAGACCTCTGAACCCGACCCCTCTTCTCAGGGGCTTGTGGCCTGGAATGATTTTACTGATTATTGTATGTCTCTGCAAAAGGCTTTCTATGCTCAGCATCTTTCTTCCTTTAGCATGAGAACGCGGATGAGTGTGAGACCCATTTTCTGGCGACTGTGGGGGGCGGGTTGCGCTCAGGTCCTGGTCTCATGGTCCATGGGTTCGAGCCTTGCATTGGGCTCCGGGCTGACAGTGCAGAGCCTGCTTGGGATTCTCTGCTCTCTTGGCCCTTCCCCTACACGTGCACAAGCTCTCTCTCAAAAACAGATGGATAAACTTAAAAAAAAAAAAAAAGAAGAAGAAGAAGAAGAGGGTGACCCTGCGGAGGAAATGACACACAGAGCCTGGCCTAGATTTTCCATCTCCCACTGACCGTCCCGTGGGCTTCCTTTCCCTCCACCTTCTCCCCACAAAGGGGAGGAATCCTGGCGCATTCAGCCCATGAACCTGGTGGAAACAAGAGGATCTCTATCTTGACCTGAGATGCTCCAGACGTGACTCTGGCATAGCCCAGCTTGCTGGGGTGGGGGTGGGGAAGGCAGGGTCGAATGTTTGCAACCTGTAAGTCTCACCCCGAGTGCTTCAGAATCACCCGGGGAGATTTTTTAAAAATGCCACTTCCTGGGCCCACCTCTGATGGTGCTGATTCGCCCGGACGGGGGTGTGGCCAGGCATCAAGGTGTTTGGAGCTCTCAGGTGACTTCCGGCGCAGCCAGGGCGAGGGCTCTGAGCCTTGCATTTTCCCCAGATGACCTCAGAAGGCCCCTTCGAAGGAAATACCTAACGTCAGGGGTCATAAGAATCTCCCAGGGAGCACGTTAAACGCAGATACCCCTGGAGAGTGAGATTATGTGGGTCGGGGGTGGCAGACATCATCGGTGCTGTTGACAAGCTCCTACCCCGGGGAGTGGTGTTACAGGTGGGCCCACAGGCCACAGTGTGAGAAGCCCAGCGGCCTGTGCCTTGGCACAAGCGGGGTGGAACCGTGGTGGGCCTACCTTAAGGACTTTGTGCGCTAAGGTGTAAATGAGGCAGAGACAGCTCCCCAGACGCCTTTACCATGAAGGGCCTCCAGAAAGCCTCATGATGTTGGAGCAGGTGGCCATGACCGCACCAGAGGACAAAACCGGATAATTCAGTCACGGCCCTCTGGATGCAGACCGAGTTCTTTTCCCAGCTGCCCAGCCGCCTGGGCCCTCGATAACCCACCGCCCCTCCCTCGGTTAAACCACAGGCACCCAAAGCAGCCAGATGTAGTGAGATTCCCAGGTGTATCTTTCAACCAGGATGGGTCCACAGAGTCCCCTGGCGTGTGGACCACACGTTCTCCTTCCTCTCTTGGCTCTTTATACAGAGACGCAAGTGGCCTTTTCTCAATCCTCCCACTTTGTTTGGGGGCCCTTGCTCCCTGGGGGAGGCACTCGTGTCCTTGGTCAAAGCCAGCCTTGGGGAATAGAGGCATGGTGCAACCGCCGGCTGACGGTCTTTGCAGTACTATAGACCCAGGCTTGGTTACCGGCAAGCTTATGGTCCCCCGCCCCGCCCCTACTCGGGTCTACACTGGGGGCCACGTGCGCGCTGGCCCTTTGGACCCTTCCTGATCCCCCATGTCTGGACGGGAGAGGTATGCACAGAGGGGCATCAGAGATCTAGAAGAAGGACCAGGGAGGCTTATCCAGCCACGAAGTAACTGCCAATGTCTGAGGATGCACTGGAGGAGGAGAGCAGTCCCAGACCCCCTGGGCCACCGCTCAGATCTCAGAGGGACAGGCTGAGCCAGATGAAGACCTTTGGGGACTGTGGGTGCTACGAAAGGATTACCATCCCCAACTCCCTGCCCTCATCCCGAGCTTTGACTTCCTCCTGCTCCACTGAAGTAACACTTTTCTAGATATTTCTCGTCGCACAATTCTGGATGAGTCCGTCGAAGCTGACTTTTTTTCTATAACAACAAGGCCTCGCTTCTTGTTGCCAGCTTAGCTGGTGCCCAGACAAAGGGGCGGGCAGCAGTGTGTGTCAGCATTTTGCTGGGTTTATTGGCATCCTCCTAGGCGGGGACCTCTGTACTGCCGGTTCCTGGAGCAGGCACAAAGTAGGTGGTCACTAAAAGGAAAAGATGGAAGGAAAAGGAAACGGAAGGCGGAAGGAGGGGACTGGGGATTTTACGGCCTTTATTGACCGGAGGGTTCACGGCATTCTCCTGCCGGTGAGTCCTCGACTGTGGAGTTTTACAAAGCCGTAACAGTTCGAATAAAAGTCTGGGAAAGCAGCACAGCGTCACCAACTTCTCATTTCGCTAAATAAGACTGTAAAACAAAACAAAACCAAACAGAAAAGAAAGCCACAGTCTTTTACTGTTCAAAGAAAAATTTTTTAAAAAGAAAGGACAAAATTTAGCCTTATTTGAAACGAAAACCCCCTCACTGCATTGGTATCCCCCCCTCCCCATTGGAAACCGGTGCAGATTTGGCTGAAGGTTCGTGGGGTTCGTGAACAACCAGCTGTTGTTGGGTGGGAGACTGCCCCCAGTTTAAAGGTAAGAGAACTGAGTCCGGAGGAGGCGTGTGCAGGCCAAATTGCCACTTGTTCCCAAAGCTGAGTCCAGACCGGCTCCGAGGCCCCCTTTCCGGTCTTCGGCCTGCACTGCCTGCTGGGGGGCATGGGGCTAGGCTGGCATCTGTGATATCTGGGGAGAGGGTTTCCAAGGCCTCAGTCGTGGGCCAGTGACTCTGCAGGGGCCGTTGTGGTGATCCTGCTTGGGCTGGCCCAGCTCAGCCACAGCCAGACTGTTTGAGGCCTGTCACTGCCTGTCCAGCGGTCAGCCATCAGCTGTGCCTCCGGGTGTATGTTGGAGGGGAGGTGAGGGCCTCTCCCACCCTTCCCATACCCTGCCTCCTCGGAGCCTCCTGGGTCCTCCTCCTCTACTGTCTGATCCTTCAGGCTATACCCACTGTGGCCCACCAGGATGTCATGTTTGACCCATCTGGGGTTTCACAGATTTTGAATTAATTTCCCAAATCCGAAGGTTTCACCTGAATATCTGGATTTTTAGCTTTTCTCGTAAAGATCAAAAAATGGGATTCCACCAGGCCCACATCCCCAACGGGGCAGCAATCCCCAGGAACTATAGGGACGCCCCTTCAGATAGCACGTGTGCTCTCCGGTCGTCCTGGTCAACCTGGGGCACGTGCGCCTTCCTCGGCTTGCCGCCGTGGAATCCCAGTCCATGACCCCGAAGATGCTCAAGCTCCTTTGGGGAGTCAGCTATGCCAGTAAAACCTGGGTCTGCTCAAGGCAGCGTTTCAGATGCTAATGGGGGTATTTCAGGCATGGGAGGATTTTCATGGGGGAGATCTTTGGGGCCAGTTCTAGAAGTCCTCCCTCAGCACATGGCCCCATTCCTTCTTTAAGTGAGGCAGGGTTGGCTGGGGGCCTTTAGCAGAGGGTGCCAGCCCGTGTGAGACCCTGCCCGTCACTGCTTAAAGAGGCAAAGTGGGTGGAAAGAGCCCCAACTCAAAAGACTCTGGTTGATTCCATCTAGCTGGGCTCCTTTGAGCTGACCATGGGTCAGTGACTTCACCTCTCAGAGGCTCAGTTTGCCTTTCTGCAGAGTGGGCCTGATGAGATCTGCTTTATTTTAGCTCCAAGGTCTAGGGAGATGTAAGCAAGCTGAGAAATATAAGAGGAGATTCTTACACCTTAAATTCCATGAACAAATCCCCACATGCCCCAGCTTTCTTGGAAGGACAGCAGAAAGGCTGCTGAGGAGGAAGCGTTCTCAGGGTGGACACATAGGGAAGCCCAGCCCGGCCCTGTCCAGGCCTGGCATTGGCCGTGACTCCCGCCTCCCTGGGCTGCTTCTCACTGTTCAGGTTGGGAGTCTGACGCTCTCCCATCTGCAGATCTGGGAGGATGTGGCTCCAGAGCCTCTGTGTATGACATCTGGTTTGGTGGGTGAAGTTTGAGGTGGTGAGGAGGTCCAGTAGCCAGGCCCCCAAATGAGAGCGTGGGGGCTCAGCTCAGCTGGTAGGGACTTTGAGGTCAGGCAAACCCTAACTGAGACCTGGGTCTGCTACTTCTGAGCTGTGTGACCAGCGAGACCATTGTGGGACCAGCGGTCCAACTTATCCGGGCCTCAGTTTCCTTCTCTGTAACATGGGGCCAATCAGAGGACCTGTTTCACTGGGGGCATTGTAAGGATCAGAGTAAATGATCCAGTGGATGTGAAGGGCTCAGCTCAGAGCCTGGCACAGAGTAGGCCTTTAAGAAATGACAGCTGCTGTTACAAGATCTGGTCCTGCAGGGCTTATGGGAAAGGGGGTGTAGTCCTGAGGGACATCTCGTTCAGCCCCTGGACTCAGGCCCTGAGCTGCAGGATCACTGGGGAGTCTAAATCACCATATCGGTCATTTATGGAGCACCTGCTGTATGCTCAGTCTGCATTTGTTGGCATCCTTAGGCCAGCCTTGTGAGGAAACTAACAAGGCAACTGTGTGTTCAGCGAAATGACTTACCAAGGTCACAGTTAATGTGTGGCAGGGTTAAACACAGAGTGACACCTGAGCGGGGGGGGGCAGCTGTTAGTCACTTGACTCTCCCTTTCCAGGAGCCTTCGGACACTGGCAAGGATGAGCAAAGACCAGTCCTACCCTCTCCTTTACCATTGCCCTCAGCCAAATCTGGGCGGATGTGAGTGAAGGCAAGCTCTAGCAGGTGGGACAAGCCTGAGGCCCCAGCTGCGGCAAGATGGCGCCCTGCCCGTCCCCTTGAGTCTTGTTATGTTCTGGAAAGTCATCGCTGACCCTGAATCAGCAGATACCGAACCATTGCTCCTAGGTGAAATACAGGGTTAGGTTCCTGTGAGCCTGGGCTTGCAATACGTTTGTCCACCAATCAATACATAACCTTGTTTTGTGTGTGTGTCTGTTGAAAGACACCTGATTCACTATATAATGTTGGTTCATTGACATTTGAACTCAAGGCCGATGGCAGTGTAACTCATGCCTGAACGGAGGTAATCTAACGTGCATTTTCTCTATAAGGCACATAAGAGCCTTCTGGTGCCCGGGCACACAGGACAGCACGTCAGTACCACATGTGGTACTTTATTTAGTTTTTTAAATTATTTTTTAAAACTTTATTTGTTATTTATTCTGAGAGAGAGGGAATCCCAAGCAGGCTCTGCACTGTCAGCCTGGAGCCTGATGCGGGGCTCGAACTCACGAACCATTGAGATCACGATTGAGGATCATTTTAAACGGCTAAGTCACCAACACAAGGCGCAAGAGGACAAAAGTGTGGCACTAAACAGACTACAAAAAGGACACTTGTTGGTGGTATAAGAGCGGGAAACGCGAAGGCAGATCATTGCCTTGTTTGACGTCAGCTGGAAACATGCACATCTAAGCGGCTGAAATTTTTTACTGCTTGGCACATGACTCTGATTGACTGTGAAAGCACCGTGAGTATTGATTTGGAGGTTACAAGTAAGTTTAGAGGGTAGGCAAATTCATAAATAAAGACTCGGAATCAGCAGAATTGGCTGTATGATGCTTGTTTGTGCCTCCGATTATTCAGCTAACATCTGTTTCCACCACAGCGCTCTCTCGCTCCCCGAAGATTGTTTTGTAAGCCCAAAGGCCCCGCAAAGATAGGTGCTTGTTAAATCTCTGCCGAGCAACTGGAAGACAGTGCCTTCCTGGCCTCCCCACCCGGCCTGGGCGATAGCACAGGGCCTGCTCTGGTGTCCCACGGGTCTCTGCGGATCCATTCATTCATAAAGACTGGTAGGCAGGGAGCCTCCCCTCCCACAAAGTTGTGCTCGGGTTCTTTAACTTGTTGGTCCTGCCCTCAGGGAGGGGTAGCCGCGTTTGGACAGACTGAAAACCTGGAATGTCCTGCGGATGCTCTGGGTGGCTGGGAAGAGAGAGGTAACACCCCTGGGCTTGGCCTGTGGGCTCCCAGTATAGTCCAGGCATGCGGCACCCGGGTGACTTTGAGTGGCTCTGTCCCCTGGCCAGATCCTCCCCAGGTGGCCACCGTCACCTGATTTCATTTCCTCTGACTGTATCCTCTAAAAGCAGCATCTGATTGTTATTTGTTCAGAAATTCCTAGCTGATGGGGCGCCTGGGTGGCATAGTCGGTTAAGCGTCCGACTTCAGCCAGGTCAGGATCTCACGGTCCGTGAGTTCGAGCCCCGCGTCAGGCTCTGGGCTGATGGCTCGGAGCCTGGAGCCTGTTTCCGATTCTGTGTCTCCCTCTCTCTCTCTGCCCCTCCCCCGTTCATGCTCTGTCTCTCTCTGTCCCAAAAAAAAAAAAAAAAAAAAAAAAACGTTGAAAGAAATTCCTAGCTGAAACATTCCAGTGTGGTCCCTGTGACCTTTTTTTTCCCTCCCTCCGTCCTTCTTGAATCCTTCCTTCCTTCATTGTGGAGAATTTGGCATTCAAGTACCTCCCTCGGTCGGTCGGTCGTGCTGTGTGGTTTACTTGCTGCCAGTCTGTCTCTGAGGGCTGACTACTCCCTGACGACAGGGAGCTGCCCGAATCGAGCCTGGTCAGAGGAAAGGGTGAGCCACACTGGGTACTCACTGTTCTGAGAGGTTTCTCTCAGGCCCACCTGGCCTGGACCACACCTGTCCCAAATCCCTCTCCATCCGCACTCTCAAATATTTACTGATCAACTACTATGTGCCAGGAGCTTTGCTCAGCACCAAATAAAATAGACATCCCCTCTCCCTACCTTCACAGAGCTTTCAATTTAGAAAGGGAACAACAGTCATAAAAATGACACTGTTATCAACTGTGATAATTTCTGGGGGGACGTGTGAAGAAATAACAGAGGGGACACGATTGAGACCAGGGTTGGAGAGGGCCTCTCCAGGAAGCCACATTCAGGTGGAGACCTCAAAGATAGGAAGGATATAGCCACGTGAAAAGTTCGAGGAAAGCTTGTGCAAAGGCCCTGGGGCAGGAGAGAGGGTGGGCCATTGGATGAACTGATGGAAGCCAGGGAGGCTGAACACAGATTGTAAAGAGGAGGCCCAGGATGGGCATGACCTGGGAGTCCTGGTGGAGAGTTTCCTCATTACTATGAGGACACATTAAGAAGTTAGAAGGTCGGGGGTGGGAAAGGCGGTTAGGGCGTGTGACCCTCTGGCCACTTGGTGGAGACTGTGAACAGTAGGCAGGAGAGGAGGCTCTCCTCATAGGACACAACGGCAGCCTGCCAGATAGACGTCGCTTGTGTCGCTCTTACCCACAAAAGTGCTAAGGCTCCACTTGTTTGCCCACGCCGGGGATCAGCGGTACCTTCTCTGCTGTTGAACAGCTTCTTAAGTCGGGGAAGGAACAGAAAGTGAAGTTGGCAAGAACAAGAGGGCAAAGACAGGGGCTGAGAGAGAAAGAGGCCTCCGTTTCCTCTCTCTGGTAATTGCTGAATTGGCGCTCCTGAAGGCAGAAGAGGAACGACTGACTCATGTCCCTCCGCCAGAAGAGGGGGAAGAACGGAGGCATGATATTGACTTAAACGCGGGGGATTTAAAAGGCCTCCATGTTCCCACTTTGTGCTTTGCTTCTAACAGACAGCCTGGGACCTTTGAAGTCAGTCTGGCCCAGTGGGGAGCGGGCTTCTGTGGAGACAAGATGCTAACGGGGGCGGGGGAAGGGGGCCAGGGGGCGGCCGAAACTCTATTAGGCATGCTCTAGCAAAAAGAAAGGCAAATCCAATGATAATGTACATCTGTTTCAGGGAATTTATAAGCTTTGAACATTTTTTATGGGCAGATAAGTGGGTCCTTTTCTTACCATAACTTAGAACTTCAAAGCTGAGTGTGTGGATAATGCAAATTGCTGAAATATGAGATTTTCCCTACAAAGAGGTTTCCAAAAAAGACGGGGAAGAAAACGAGAGGGGGAAAGAGAGAGAGAACGAAGGCTAATTGATGCCACAGTCTTTTATGTACATGGCAAAAACGGGACAGAAATTGATTTTTATGAAATAAGAAATTGATGGGAGAGACAGGGAGAGGCGGAGCCCAGAGGCAGGTGTGGGGGCTAGGCCTGGGCAGGGTGAGTTACCCTAGGCTGTGGGTCAGCTCTGGCGGCACGGCCCCCTCCCTCTTGGAGCCCTCACCCTTAATGGGGAGGACAGGACAAACGGACATAAGGACCCTTCAGAGACGGCCAAGGCAGTGTCAGCCCAGCGCCTGGTCCATCCAAGGTCCAAGGGGGCTCAGGGACAGGGTAGATCCTGGAGGCCTGGGACAATCCGGAAAGGCTTCCTGGAGGAGAGTGGCTGTGTAGGGCAGGCATGATCCTGGGCGGCTGGGATGGGAGCAGGTGCACACTAGGTGAGGAAACAGCTGAATCAGGGGATCCCAGGTTATGCCTCTGCCACCCAGTCCTTGACACAGTCAGTCCTCTGTGCTTCTCCTGTCTTCCCACCTCCACGCCCAGCAAGTAGCCCGTGAGCTCCGTGAGGGCAGGGGCATAGTAAACGCTCAATATATGCTTGTTGTAGGAGTGAATGATTGAATGAATCAATGAATGAATGGCAGGCAGGATCAACCAAAAGAAGAATCCACTCTGTCTTTTCACTATTCCATATTTTAATATTTATAACATAACCAAATACAAAGATCTGAGCTTATAAAATTGTTCTTTGGGCATTACAAATTTTGCTTCTTTTTGTTCTTTTCTTCTTCTTTTCTTCTCCCTCTTGCTGCCTCTTCTTCTTTCTCCTTCTTTTTCTGCATTTTCATAGCAGCGGCGGGACTTTCTGTGTTAATTTTATCATTTGTCTCCGCCATCTTGGCAAAGCCGTCCCCTGTGCCAGGGATTGGTCAGGAAACGTCATGTGACCCTGTGCTGGCCAATGGGACCTGAAAAGAAGTCTGTGGACGGGCTTGTGAGACGTCATGGCGGCAGCCATCCTGTTTGGCACGGGAGGACCGCAGAGCACCCGGAGAGGCAGGCCTGGGTCCCGGAGGATGTCACCGAGTACCACCCGTACAGTACCTGGCAGCTGCTCAGCATGGGCACTCCAGTTGCTTGGCTTTTCGCAGAAGAAAATCCTGAGATCAAGTCGTTTATTCTGAGGGAATCCTGGGAAATGCCAGTAGGGCAGTGCGGAAGTGGGACTGGGGAAGTCACGCAGCGTGGCGGGTCGGGGCTTACTCCTGCCTGGAAGCCCAGGAGCCCACGTAGAACACCCTCAGGGTGACGCACCCGCACGGCCAGGGAGCCGGGGCATTTATGCCCCCGTTGCTGTCAGCCATTAGCCAGCTGCTCCCGCCCACAGTTCCCAGCAAGCTCTGGCGTCCAGACAGACCCTCCTCAGGGACTCCCTGGTGCCTGCAGTTGGGAAATGGACTGGCAGCCACAGAAATGCTTCCCACGGGGGACTCAGGGCCAGTGCTGGCATCGTCTGTTCCTTGGGGTTTCCTAATCCACGCCAGGTGATCGCAGAGGGTCTCCAAGGAAGAAAGAAGGGGGTGGGACACTCTCCTGGGGATCCATGGGCAGACGTTGGAAGTTTGGGACAGGTGTCATAATGGCCGCGAGAATGTGAAAGAGTTGGGGTGGTGTCGGAGGCACGTGGGTTTGCTCCAAGGGAGCTGGGTGTCTGCCTCTACCAGCATCCTGGGGGGCGGGGGGGGGGGGCGTTCAGCACTCTCCCGGACCCCTCCCAACATTTTGTAACTCCCCACCGTCTTCCCAAAGACCTCGTTTTTCTCTCTGCTTTCCCCGGGCCTCGTTGTGGACCCAGAAGGATTGGGCCTCAGAAGCCACAAAAACTGCCACCTCCTTCTGTCCTACGCCTGTCCTTCTCACAGCCCCGTTTGGTTGTTCCCGACACACCAGTGTTCTGTCTCCACTTCCTGCTTGCTCTACAGTAGCCCCTGGTCTGGATTTCCACCACTCTCTGTACAATACCTTCAACGCCACCACCTCTGTCTTTCTGCCCCACCCACCCGACAAAAACCAACTCTGGGAAAAATAGGGAACAGGATCAAAAGCTCTGGAGTCAGACGGACAATGGTCATTGTCCTCACCAGGTTGCCATTGACTTTGTTGTTCCTCAATCCCATGGGTATTTTAACAGCTACCTTTCTTGACCTCTTGGCTGTATTTCATGACGGTGGTCATATTCTCTCCCCTTCGTATTCTCCCGCTCCTCTGGGATTCCATGCACAGGCTGTTTGTTGCTCCCCTGTGTGCATTTGGTAGTAGAACCTATGGTTTTGAGTTCAAGAATAAAGACTACAGTTCTCAGACTCTTTTGCAACTAAGTTTTGTAACTGAATTCTAGTCACAGGGAGGTGTCATGTCGCAGCTCTGGGAATCTTTTTTAAGAGCTAGCTTGTTTATTCCCATCGTCCATTTTTCTTCTCCATCCCCTCTTCCATTCTGCTTCCTGGAAAGCAGATGTGATGGCTGGAATTCCAGCCACCACCTTGGACCATGAGGACAAGCACAATAGCCTAGAGATGGTGGGGTGGCTGGAAGAAGCCTGTGTCCCTGACGAACAGGACTTCCATTACAGACCTGGATACCTACATTTAGACTATTAAATGAGGAAGAAACCAACTTTTCACTTTTTTAAACCACTGTCTCTTGCAACCAAACTAATTCCCAAGTGAAATTAGTTTCTTGGTGTCAAGCCCTGTTGGATATTCTCTAGCCCCTCTGGACCACATTTAGCAGTAGCCTCTTCCGAATCCTCCTTTAAAAATTGCTGCATTAAACCTGGGTACGCGGGACCTGTCTGTACTATCGCTACAGAATCTGTAAGTGTTTCAAAATAAAAAGTTTTTTTAAAAGATGGCATTGAGCTGGGCTTGGTCCTCATCCCATTTCTTCTGCATGGCCTCACTTCCTGGGATCTCATCCACTGCCATGGCCTTGATTGACCATCTCTAGACTGTTAAGAAGGGCCTCTGACTACACGCCCCCAAACGAACTCACCATCCTACCCCAAAACTTGAGTTTCAAGCTTAGTAAAGGGCAATGCAATCCATCAAGTGACCCAAGCCAGAAGCCTGGGCCTGCTCAACCCCTTCTCCCTCACCCCTAACCCAATCACTGAGACTTGCCGGTTCTGCATCCTAAAGAGAGGTCACCTCTACCCAAGTCCCTCCATCCCGGAGCCACTGAGCCGGACGGAGAGCCCTGTCCGCTGTCCCCTGGCCTGGTCAGCTCCTCTTACAGCCTTCTCCTGTCGGTCCCCAAAATGCGGACGGAAAGTGCTTCTTCCGGTGGAGTCTGACCAGGCCACTTCCAGTTTCACCCACCCAGGTGAAGGTTGGACAAGGGTCCAACTAACTCCCGGCCCAGCAGACCAGGCCTCAGCGAGGTGCCCCTGCCCACTTCCTGCCTCACTTTCCCTCACACCCTGACTCCCCTCTCCACCATGCCCCACTGCATGGTGGTCCTTGAACGACCGACGCCTCTGCTCCCCTCCGTCCCCAAAGCGGCTGCTACTTACCCTGTTGAGCCTGTAACTCGCCCTGGTTCTTAGCCTGCGTTCCCCGAGGATCCCGAGACACAGGCTTGAGGGCAAATTGCTGTTTGGGCAGAATGATGGCAGCAAGAGGCGTGAGGGGGCAGGGGAGCGAGCTGGGAGGTGACAAGCCGACACGAGGATGCGTCGAGAGCACTCCCAGAGCGTCCACCCGCAGGATGAAAGGTCGGAGCACGCGTTCACTGCTCCCAGCCCCCGGGGCCCACATCTCCGGGGTGCTTCTCGGGGGGGTGCTGACGCCCCCCCCCCCCCCCCCCGCAGGCTATGTGCTCACAGGCAGGCCCCTGAGGGCCTGGAGAAGGCCCCGGGGAACTTGCAGGACGACAAAGCACAGCATGGGATGCAACTGTGCTGGGGCCAGGTGGGTCCGTGCTGGCAGCCAGGCTGAAATAGCAGGTGGCTGTGGCTCTGTGCTGCCTCTGCCCTTCAAGAAGACCAGCTCCTCCAGGAAGCCCTCCCCAAGGCTGGAACAGATGCCCCTCCTAGGCTCCCCGCACATCATCTCACAGCTACTTGTCCTCCCTGCTTGGCTGCAAACTACTTTAAGGCACAAATGAGAGGAGGCGCCAGAGCTCAAAATAATGCTGTGGAAATAAAGCTGAGCAGAGAGGGACAAGTATAAAGACGCTTCAAATTTATAGAAAGCTGGGATAGGGTTTCAGCAGAGTCTAGATGAGCTTGGGAGGCCACGGAGCTGGGGTGAGAAAGCAGCCTGCTCCTTGCTCTGGGCCTTCTGAGATGCCGCGGTGCCAAAATCCCCCTGGAGGCAAAGCGCTGCTCATTTAATCCTCATGGCAACTTTGGGGGGCAGGTGTTCTATCATGTCCGTTTTACAGATGAGGAAGCCGAGGCTCTCTCTCCCCCGCCTCCGCCCCCTCCCCCCGGCCCCCACTGATTTAAACCCAGTCCGATACGACCTTGGGTCCAGCTTGACCAGCCGTCCCGGGCTCACTTCCACCACCGTTCTTGGTGTCCTCAGACAACCCAGTGGAATTCTCTGGAAGCCCGCAGTGGCTTCCCATATCATGGCGGAAGGTAGGGTGGGCGGTGGGGAGGGGGTGGGGGCTGTCGAGACGGCCAGAGGACAGGCAGGCCTTCCCATAAACGGCCAAGTATCTTGTGCCAACCCGCCAACGTTGGGGGGGGGGGGCGCGCTTCAGATGCAAGGATTATGGAAAGCGAGAATACAATTTCCTGATAAAATAGAAGAGGCGATTAAGTTAATGAAGGATCATTTTGCTGGTTTGAAAACTATAATTAATAGGCATTAATTGTATATTTAGAAGTTTAGCATGGCGTGGGCTTGGGGAGCCATCGTCAAACACAATGACGCCGTAGGTGCTGCATAATAAAGACAGGGCCCAGATGGTCCTCAAAGCCCCTAACGAGAGCTTTGCGAGGGGCTGCTATAATGATAAAAGATGCCACTCGCTGTTCTGCTCTTCCTTTAACGACATCCTTTCCGAGATGATGCTTATCATTGGTACTTTCATCTTCAGTTAAATAGCATATGGCCCCGGCTGATTAAAACCCCCTCCTGGTTTTAATCAGCGACTCGGGATCAGGTTTCTAATGGTGGCCGTGGTGGCCTTGCTGGTCCCGTGGTACGCTTTTCAACTACATCTACGTCTGGAGAAAGGGTGGTGGAGGGGTGGGGGGGGGGCCGTGGAGCTGGCCTTGTCCGCGTCCTGGGTGGCGGGACAGTCGCTCGGTCCCTCCTGGAATGACCTGAGCCGGGAGCCAGTTCCAAGGATGCCTCAGAGATCAGGCTGGGCTGGCTCAAGCTGTCTTCAGGGGACCGGGTTGGCTGGAGGCCGGGCCCGGTTACCCTTGGCTGTGGCAGGGAGGTGGGCTGTCAGATCCCTTCATTCTTACAGAAAGCTTAAAAGGTTGAGAGAAACTGTAGGGGCTGCTGACCCCGGGAGGAAGAGGAAGAACCACTTAGGGGACTCGAAGATGAGAATCAGACGGATGGCATCCAAATCCCAGCCCCACTGCCCAGAGCTGTGAGCACCCACCAATCTCAGACTCACTCTTCTGACTGCTGTTGGATGATTTCTGTTAGTCTCTTATTATCCCCATTGCATAGATGGCAAAACTGAGCCTCAGTCAAGGGTTGAAAGCTGATGAAACTCAGTTGGTGAGTCAGGAAGGAGGGGGGTCTGGAGAACATTCAGGAGGATCTGCCTGTTCTCCCACCATGCCACCCTCCGTCCATGAGCCCCCGAAGGACTGGACCATGTCTGTCCTGCTCATGTCTGCCCACTCCAGGCACAGTGTCTACCTCTGTCAATCCTTAGTCAGTGTTTGGAGGAAACGAGGGATCCCACTGGAGGGGGCAGAGTGGACATCTGCCAGGGGTATCCAGCAAGTAGGCAGGAGAGACTTCCGTCGATCACCAACACTCTATGTGCTTCCCATGGGTCCCAGCCCCCTCGAAGTTTCTTGGGGCCACAAGATTAGTTTTGGCCAATGGACTACACGTGGGAGCGACTTGGGTGGAAGTGTTAAGAGCTTTTGCTTGTCTTTCCAGTTCTTTCTGCCCCTGAAGGCTTGTACTGAGACAGCAGAGCCACAAGAGCAAAGCGGCCTGGTCTGCTGAGACATCGAGTTGTCCTGGAAAGTCACCCGGCTTGCTCTGGACTTCGTGACAGCCGGGAAGCCACTGAGATGTCAGATAAGTTTGTTACTGCCGCATAACACAGCCTTATACTGACTACCTTGGGGCAGAGTTACTGAACTTGAGTCCAGGGCAGGGCTGCAGTCAGGGATCTGGCCGGCATGGGATCCTCGCTTGTCAGGGTAAAGGTCACCTGGTCAACCTCTGCCCGCCTCTTGCCTGGCTCTCTTGCTTGGTGTGGGCCCATGGAAGAGGCATGGAGATCACTGTACCAGCCTCTGTAGCTCCTGAAGTCCCTGAGACACTTGTGAACAGGAAATATCAATAGATACTGATTGATATCTATCCAGGCTCTGGGATCCCCACATCGCTTAAGAGTAAATACTCTACTTTCCTCACCGAGTATACTTAACTTACTTAAATGTCTAAACCAGTGGTGTTCAAATTTTATTCAGCATCAGAATCACCTGGAAGGCTTGTGAAATCACAGATCGCTGGCCCTCCATCCAGGTTCTGATGCAGTAAGTCTGAGGCAGAGCCCGAGAATATGCATTTCTGACAAGTTCCCAGGTGCCCCTGAAGCTGCTGGTCCAGAGACCACACTTTGAGAACCATTGGTCTGGGGCATCTATGGCCCTGTTCCTGGAAGACCAGGCCCTCTCCCAGGGGCATTTTGCCCTGGCATTTGTGTCCGTCCTATGCATGCTGGTTTCTACCCTGTTTCCACATTGGCAACCTTCACTCCCTTGGCTTCCAGGAGCTCTCACCCACCTAGATAACTAAGGAGGTCCATGGAATGCCTGAGCTTTCTCTGACGGATCTTCCTGACCTCTGGGGGATGACTGGGTATGGTTGTTTGCTTTGTCCCATGACACGTGGCCCCTCAGAAACTCAAATGCAGCTATATAATCAGGATTCCTTTGGTTGCAAGTGAAAAATCCTGAAAGAAATCTTGAAGGAAGATATTGGCTCTCGAAAGATCCAAGAGCTAGGTCTAGGGCCAGGCATGGCTGGATCCAGGAGCACAATCAATGTTGTCAGTGCTCAGTCTCCCTCTCTCCTGGCTGCAAGGTGAAGTGTGTCAAAATAAGGAGATGAGAGTAGGAATATCACGTGTTCCTTGTCCCTTCTGCCTCAGTCCCTGAGCCTATAAAATGGGACTGTTAAGTTCAGGGAGAGTGATATCGGTTGCAGGAGTCACAGGGCTATGAAGACTTTTGATCCATCCTTCTAGGCTGTCTCTTGGGTGGGAAGATACCCAGGCAGAGACAACCCCAGAGGTGTGACTTATCCTAGGAACTCTCTGTGTGGTATCCCACTGGAGCGAGCCTCCGTGTCCCCATCTGAACCTGTGCCCTCTGACAGGGACTCTTCCATTGCTGGCGTGCAATGAGCCCGGATTAGTCAGAAGTGCTGTCCTCTCTTCTAGCACTGGGTCCATTTGGAGGCCCCCAAGATTCCTTCTCTGTGGTTCTGATTGGCTCACGTACCCATCTCAAAACCAATCACCATGGCCAAAAGAATATAAGATTCCACGGGGCCAGGTCTGAGTCACATGCACAGCCCATAGCTGGGCCCAGAGCTACACCTGGTAAACCAGATGATGGTGGAGGAAAAGGTGATGATTCTAAAGCAAGATTGGGATGTTCTGCCCAGCAGAAGGGGAAATGCATGCTGGGAGGACCACTCAACTGATGTCAACCACTGGCGCCAAATTATCAGGCTGCCTGAGACCCCCTCCTTCACCCCTGCCCCAGCCGCTACCCTTATCTCTCCCCTGCTTAAATCCTAAAGCCACCCAGCCCAAGACGCTCTGCCCTGTGATCCTCCTTCTTCCCGGAGAAAGGAATGGGGCGGCAACCACATTCTCTCATTAGTCTTTCTGACATCTTTTGTCACCTATCAGGGGAACAAGCAAGTCCTTTGATCACAGCAAAAGGAGAAAGAGTATTTAAAACACGGCCTGTGAAGATTTGCTGAGCAGAAGGTGGGAAAGGCAGTCAGTGGCAGTTTTCAAAGCAGAAACATGATTTCCAGCCTCCAGACTTGCTTGTCTGAGGATTGCTAAGGAGGATTCGCCCGCAGCCTGGGTCTTTAAATGGGCCAAGGAGCCCTGATGTCGGGGGCGGGGGTCCCCGAGGGACTTGGTGAAGGGGGTTTCTGGGAGGAAAGTGGGAGGCCAGACTTTGATTCATCATGAATCACAGACGTTAAGGCTGAATGGTCAGCTGGGGGAGAGCACTGGCCTGGGGACCTGGAGAACTGGCGTCACCACTGGCCCTGTGTGGGACTCCGGACACGTCCCCTCCCTGCTCGGAGCCTCAGTGCCCTTTCTGTATGAGGGCCGGGACCTAGTTCAGAATTCCCCCCTTTCTCTCAGGATCCCCTACCCTTGCCGTCCTATCTACCACCGCCTTGCCATAATTTACAAAGATTCACTTTTCCCAACTTAATTTAATCAGGAACATTTATGTCAGCAGCATAAATGGGGAACCAAGGAAGCAACATCAGGTCCGTAATAAGAAAGATAACCATGAAAATAAACACCATGGAGAGCAGCATGGCATTAAATTCCAGCTAGATCATGTTTTGACGATTCCGGGAGTGACAAGAGAAGAGCTCCCTCTGTAAAAATCAGAGATCGGCAAGAGGGAGGTGGCTTTCCGGGGAGGCTTTCTCCTGGCCACGCTTAGGAGGAGAGAAAGGGGATGACATCTCACTCTGGGGTTCAGGTGGTCTAAGGAATGAAGTCACTGGGTGGGCTGCACCCCACTCTGGGCTAAACTGGACCCGATGAGCTGGAGGCCCCTCCCAGCACTGGTTGTGCAGGTGGGCGCCTGGCCATCCAGGCGTGCCCTGCAGAATGAGTTCGTCCTGACGGTTCCTCAGGGGCCAGGGGGAACATCAGGGAGGTTCCCGCAGCCTGTCGCCTCCTCCCCTGGCCCCACAGCCCCCTCCTGCTTGCAGAGCTCTGCTACTGCTGTTTCTCAGGTGTCTTCAGGGACCAGGGACAGAGGCAGTGATTCAAAGGGTTGGTTTGTCTCCTTCTCTGTTTCCTACTCCATCCTTCCCAGAAATCTCTCCCTTTCTGTTTCTCTGCTTAAGCTCGGGTAGGGTCTAGGCCCAGCCTCTCAGAAGGAGATGGGGGGTGGGCAGGGCACAAAGTCTGCTCTCTACCCACCCCCCCCCCCTTCACCAAGGGATGCCTGTGACACCATTCAATAATTATCTATTGAGCACCTTCTATCTACCATACACCGGGAGAGGCTATGTAATTTATAAGGCCTGGTGCAAAATGAAAATATGGGACCCTTGTTCAAAAAGTACTGAGAATTCTGGGGTGCCTGCATGGCTCAGTTAAGCCTCTAAGTCCTGATTTCCACTCAGGTCATGACCTCAAGGTCGTAAGGTCAGGCCCTACGTGGGGCTCTGTGTTGAGCATGAAGCCTGCCTGGGATTCTCTCCCTCTCTCTCTCTCTCGCTCTCTCTCAAAAAAAAAAATAAATTAAAAAAATATATATATATATAGGTTCAAAGCTCTGTTGCCACTGTGAGAATTCTCACTATATATACATATATATATATATATAATATTTTTTTTGAGACAGACAATTAGTGAGAATTTAGTGAGAATTCTGACAGTGGGAACAGAGCCTTGAACCAAGGCTGGGGCCCTTCTAGGTAGGGGGCATGTGGGATTGCAGAGGTCAACCACCTATGACACAGGTCCTCTAGGTACCAAGGGCAAATGCCCGGTGAGCTGTGTGCCAGAGGGTCTCACAACGGAGAGAGAGAGACAGTGAGCAGACTCCAAGATGATTTCTCAAGGGGATACGGGCCACTAAAGAAGTAAGTGGTAGATCAGTGGGGTCTCAAGACAAAGAGGTAGACTTTGAGCCGGGAGGTGAGATGATCCGTTTCCGTTTGGAAAGTTCTCTCCGATGGCTGTGTGCAGAGAGCGCAGGGGCAGGGGTGGGTGGGGGGAGGCAAGTCAGAAATCCAGAAGGTGCCAGAGTTGTCAGGGGGCTGCTGGGGCCAGGCAGGAATTGTGGGGGCGGAGCAGGGGTGGGGTCCAGGGCATGTTTGGAGGGCCAACCAAAAGGATTCCCAGATAGATTCAAGGCCCGCCGTCCACTCACTCACCCCCCAGGAGTGGCTGCGGGTGCCCAGGGTGAGACAAGGAGGAGACAGACCAAGGAGGAGACAAGGAGGAGACAGACCCACCACCAAATAGAACAGTGTGAAGGACTAGAAACCTGCTTTTAGGGGGGCCCATGCAGGGTGCTGTGCGGTTCCGCGATAGGACCAGAGGGGATGACGGTGATAAACTATCATTTGGTTCAGTCCTGGACACATTCTTTCACAACATCCCGGCTGCCACCACCCAGTATGCACACAGCCCACTCATGCTGGGGGTTGAACTGTGTCCCCTGTAAAGATCTGTTCAAGTCCTAAGCCCCAGTACCTGGGAACACGCCCCTGTTCAGAAACTGGGTCTTTGCAGATGTGACCAAGTTGAGATGAGTATATCCTGGATGGGATGCACCAGAATCCGATGACTGGTGTCCTTCTAAGAAGAGGGGGCATTGGGACACAGACACACACGGAAGGGACAGGACCACGGAAGGATGGAGACACAGATTGGAGTGGCGTATCTATAAACCAAGGAACCCCAAAGATTGCCACGGGAAGCCAGGAGACAGGCATTGTGCGGGTCCCTCCCTACAGCCTCAGAGGGAGTGTGGCCCCGCTGACATGTCGATTTCAGACTTCTGGCCTCCAGAACTACAAGAGAATCAATTTCTGTTGTTTTTACCCTCTAGTTTGTGGTGATTTGTTATAGCATCCTTAGGAAGTGAATACAACTTACAAAAGGAGAAACTGAACCCCAGTAAATGGAGGAGGGGGCTCAGGGCAGCCGGTGCTCCAGCCCATCCCAACGACATGGGCTGGAATCCGGGAGGGGCCGCTCCCCAGAGGAGAAGAACCAGCTGCTGTTTCCAGAAGGAGCCAGGAGGCGAAACCCAGAAACACCCAATGCCTGACTCCCACGCCTGGACCTCTCTGGCTCCCTCTGGAGCATTGTGTCACATCTGCAGACACCTGCATCCCATCTGTCACCCTAGGAGGTAGAGGAGGCTGTGAAGACGCCAGGGAAAACTGCTGGGGGGGGGGGAGGGGGTAGCAGCTCTGCAGGAAGCTAGCTACACGAGGACTGTGCAGTGAGGTGAGAGGGCAAGAGTCAAGGGAGATGATCCCAGGGAAAAGAGTCCAGGGTCCCAGTGGACCCCCAGCTAAACACAGCAAATTGATAAACACGGTCTGGAAATCTAATGACTGAACAATCCTATCCTAGTGGCTAGGTGAGAAGCCAAGAGCACCATTTTGAAAAATGGATGTTAAAAAACATCAGGTTTATGCCTTCTTTTTTAAAAAAATTTTTTTTAGTGTTTATTTATTTTTGAGAGAGAACAGAGACAGAACATGGGCGGGGGGAGGGACAGAGAGAGAGGGAGACACAGAATCCAAAGCAGGCTTCAGGCTCTGAGCTGTCAGCACAGAGCCCCATGTGGGGCCCGAACCCACAAACTGGGAGATCATGAGCTGAGGCAAAGTCAGATGGTTAACTAACTGGCTGAGCCACCTGGGCGCCCCAGGTTTCTGCCTTCTTTTTGGAATGAGTGTTTTTTTACTCATCTGAGTTTTTTACTCATTTTTTCACTCCCTGAGCAAGCCCAGGGATGGGAGGCAGGAGATCTGGGTTCAAGGCTTGGCTCTTCTACGTGACGGCTCTGTGACCTTGAGATTATATCCCATCAGCAAAATGACCTGACTGGCTCAGCAAAGCAGTTCTCAAATAGTGCTCCTTGGAGCCCCAGGGGTACCTTAGCGGAAGAGGTACCTGAGGCAGAGCCCCCTGGCCTCCCGGCCTGAAAAGCTTGGCTCTGGTCTTTCCTGTGCATTGGGTTTCTGTGTGAAATTTCATCTGAAAAAGACTCAGCGGCTTTAAAAGACTCTGAAACCTGAACTGGATTCGCTCTGGAGTCCCTTCCAACCCAAATATTCCAAGAGTCTCTGTCAAAATGACAAACTCTATTCCAATGCATTTCATTCTGTTTAGCAGTTATTGCAAAGCATCCCTTCTGCTGACTGCTTCCTGTCGTCTGGCATCTTGTTCATCCATAGGAACCATGTGCTTCTGGGACGTGCTTGCTACTGAGTGTGGTCTTCAGGCTGGGGAACTGGGTGGCCCTGAGGGAGAGGAGGAGGCAAGCAGAGGGCTAAAGCGAGGGTGATAATAGCACCTACCTCATAAGGCTGTTGTAAGGGGTAGGTGTGTAAGGGGATAGGTGTGTAAGGTGCCACACCGAGGGCCTGGCATGAGCGCTGTCTGCAAACTATGCATCAGTAGCCTCAGCGGCAACGGTGACGTGGAGACTGCTTGGAACCTGAAAAGGAATCCAGCAAAGGCCGGGGTGTGGGGCAGACTGGCGTTGCTCACTTCCCAGCCCGGGCCTCTCCTTTCAGGAAATTCTTCCAGCAAGTCCCCAGAACCTTCCACTCCCCAGCCCCCCGCCAGCTATCTACAGGCAGTGTATCAGCTAGCTACTTCTACGTAACAAACGGCACCCAAATTCAGTGGTTTAAAACAACGATTTGTTATTCAAGTTCACAAATCACATGTCTGAGGGTTGGCTGATCTCGACTGAGTTTGCCCACCATTTGGTCTCGGCTGCCCTTGGCTCTGCATCTTGAATCTCTCAGCCTCCAGTAAGATACCCTAAGCATATTCTTCTAATGACAATGGCAGAAGCTCAAAAGCACAAGTGAAACACCCAAGGTCTCTTGAGGCCAAGGCTTGGAACTGGCACACTGTCCCTTGTGCCACATCATATTGGCCAGAGCAAGTGTCTGAGACAGCCCAGGCTCAAGGGCTGGGGAAATAGACCCTGCGTCTTCAGTGAGGACAGCTGCAATGTCACATGGTAATGGCATGGAGACAGGGAGAGGGGAAGAACTGGCACCATCTCAATGTATCAAGCACGATTATTTTAACGAGGCACCCGTAGGGACCTCTCTGCCCCCCTGGCTGATTGTTATTCCTGAGTATCCACCTTTCACGACTCCTTCCTGTGGTTTCGGGCAAGTGTGGACCTAAGGTCAGAGTGCCACGCTAGCTGGGTGGGTGTAAAGTGTCTTAGTCTGCACTGTTCACTAGTCGGAGCCCTGAAGTTCAAGTAATCACCCCACCCCCTACTCCGTGCCCAGTGGTTTAGCACAGGCTGGGGGCCGGAGCCTTGCGTTCAAATTCCAGCCCTGAGTGCCACCACACGTGGTGCATAATAAACCCTGAATTCCTATTTGCTGCATCTAACCATTCTTTTATTGAAATACTTTTATTGTGAAATATAACGCAAAGTCCATAGATATAAGTGCACAGCTTAACCAATTATTACAAAGCAAATACCCTTGTAACCATTGCACGAGACTAAGAACCGAGCACTACCCACAGACTGAGATCCTCGCCACCACCTCCTCCCAAGTAATCGCCAGTATCTCGACTTTCGTATTAACTCCTTCTGCTTTTAATTTTCTTTCCTTTTAGGGTTTTTGCCATGTAAGTAAGCATCCTTAACCACTATCCTTCAGTTTTCTCCTCTTCTTGAGCTTCCTTCACTGGAGTCACACAGGCTGTGTTCTTTTGTGTCTGACTGCTCACACTCGGCCCTGCTTGTGAGATTCAGCCGCTTTATTGTGTGTCAATGTAGTCTTTTTCATGGCTGTATAGTATTCCAATTTACGAATATATATATATATATATAATATACACATATATATGAATATAATGTTTTATAGATATAACTATTATATATATAAATATTATATGTATATAATATATAATGTATAATGTATAAATATTGTATGTATATAATATATAATATATATAATATATTATATATATATATAAGTTTTAATATATACCTATCTGTTTTCCTTAGTGGTTGTACCAACTGACACTCTAACAAGCCAGGTCGAGTTCTCTTTTCTTTTTCCTACCACTCTGTCTCCCTCTTCCTTCCTTCCATTGTCCTTATTCATCTGACCTATGCTTTATCAACAGCCCCCTCACCAGGCCCTGGGTAGGCAGTTAATGGCGAAAAGAAGTCAAAGTGCGTGGCGCATCCCCTCCCCCAATTCTGTAGGCAGATGGATGAGAAGCCCACAGCACCACCTGGGGCCTCAGAAGGTTAGGGTTAGACTCGCTCCTGGAAAGTCATGTGGCCTGGCCCCTGGGGGTACCTGCGCCCCCTCCCTCGATACTTGTGAAAGGGCCCTGCCCCCATACCGAGGGAGACTGACTCCAGCCCCCTCTCCCTCAGAAGCCAGCAGGTTAAAGGTCCGACCACAGGAGGCAGGACCCTGGGCCCGCCAGCTCCTGGAGCTTCTTCATGCCCGCCCTTTATTTCGTGCGCCTTATTTTGTTTGCAGTTACTGTGTTTGCCTGCTTCCTTCTGATAGCCCCTGGAGGTGGGGGGTGGGGGGTGGGGGGATGCGGCTACAAGTAGACCTCCTTCCGCCCCTATGCGTCTCGGTGCTGCGGGAAGAGGATGCGGGAACAGAAACGAGAAGTGAGGTCCTGAACTCCAAGTGGGGGGCCCCTCCGGGGACCCCCCAACAAACATCGGCAGAACTGGGCAGGGTGGGGGGGCAGTAAAGGAGGCAGCGAAACGTCGGCGCCTTCCCAGCACACCACTTGCTTAGCATTATTTCAAGTCCCTTTGAACAGTTTTTCAAAGTTTTTTTTTTTTTTTCTTTTTGGAGAAATGCTCAATTTCTCTTTGGTTTCATTCCTCTTCTCCAGCACCGCGCGGAAGCTCTCGGAGCCGTCAGGGTGGCAGCGCCATCTGCCGGCCGCTTTGTAAATTGCGGGATTCGGTCCCGCCTCCCTCCGGAAGGGTGTGATGCAAAGCGGGGGAAAGAACATTTCAATAACCTCCAGTACAATACGAGTGACCAATAAGCCCATGAAAAGTGTTCATACTTACTAAGAACAATTAAGCCACGGATACCACTTCTCATCTTTCACACCAGAAATAGTTTAAAACTGCTAACGTCCCAATGCTGTGCGGAGTGCGTTAGCACAGACTCCCTGGAGGGAATGTACTATTATCAAAACCATTAAAAGTGCTTATGATTCAGAAACGCCAGAGTCAGAAATTGCCTTAGGAGCGTACAAATACGAAAAGACATTGGACCCGGGCACTTGCTGCAGTATTGCCTTTAGTGAGGAAAATTTGGAACATTACAAGATGGTTAAAATTAATTAAAAATAACGTGGAAGAATATGATATATTACAGGAAAATGCTCATGATAGATCGACAAAATTTAATCATACTGCAACCATGCTTTAATTTTATTACACTCGGTATGATACTCTAATGGTAGATACATGTCCATGGTGGTTACATTTGTCTCACCCCCTAGAAAGCACAACACCAAGAGTGAGCCCTGATGAAAACTGTGGGCTCTGGGTGATCATGATGTGTTCATGCAGGTTCATCAGTTGTCACACATGTACCACCCTGGTGAAGGATGTGACCACGGGGGAGGCTCTGCGTGTGTGGGGACAGGGGCTCTATGGAAAATCTCTGTATCTGCCACTCAGTTTTGCTGTGAAAAGAAAACTGATCTAAAAAAAAACAAAGTCTATTTTAAAATTTGGAAAACAGATTACAAAACAATATGTTAAGACTTATTTCTGTTGAAGGCTGGGCAAGCTAATTGTGGTCGCGGCACTTGGGGACAGGATCTGCCCTGCCTGGCTCCTCAGGAAAGGACATGTGGGTGTTTCGTCCATATCCTACCAGCCAGGGACTTCACAAGGCCCTGGAGGGGGATCCACTGGGATTGCCCAGAGGGAAGCATATGAGCCTGGTGTCGCTCCAGCCATCCTGTCACCAGGAGGAGAGCCCGAGGGAGAGGCAAAGCAGGGGAAGCAGAAGGAAGAGAGACAGAAAGTGAAAGTTAGAGAGAGACCAGATGACGAGGTTTGATTGTTGGGATCCAACTTGGCTTGAAGCTAGTCTATTCCTGGATTTTTTGGATAATAAATTCCTCCCCTGCTAAATTACCCAGGGTTTCTGTTGCTTGTAACCAAAAGGGTCTGTGCGTCCTAAACACAAGCTCCCAGCTTGTCCACTTTGCAATGAGCCAGTCACTGGAGGTGGATAATGGCACAGATGTGGCTTGCCAGGCATATTTGTCAGCACTTGGAGCCCTTCCTCGAAGTGGGTACCACCAGGGTGGTGCATTGGGGAAAGGGCATCTCGGGCCCTTTCTGGGCCCAGGTCTCAACCAAGGGTCCCCAGGGATGGAGTTTCCTGCCTCGAGGGTGCATCTGCTTTTCTTCTGCCTAAAATTCTCCCCTCCCTACCCTGTAGTGCCTCCTTAGCTTCTCCTGTGGCTCCCTTAAATACCTCTTCCTCTGAGAAGCCTTCCCTGACTAGCTGGCTGAGGGAGACTATTTGGTCTCAGGCTCCATTTGCTCTGTGAGTGACTCCCTTCTAACCTCAGTGTGCTCAGAGACTGGGGCTGTGCCCTTCACTGCTGTGTCCCCAGGTCTTGGCAGCATCTGGCAAATAGTGGGAGCATTGCCAATCGCTGTTTACTGAGAAAATGAGAATGTGCACAGATAGATGGATAAGGCTGGTAGGAACCTATTCTGGGAGCAGACGATGAGGCCAGGGCTCTGTGCAGGGCCTCTTTGGGGGAGCAGCATTTTCTTGCTCATACTGGGGGGCAGGGCACAGCGACACGAACCAGAGGACGTGTTGCAGATCTGAGTTTTGACTGAGCTAGAATTTTCCTTCCAATTGAGGGTCTTACCTGAAATCAGGTATGAAGCCAGGACCTGGAGCCTAGCTACCACCTCCCAAGTGGGGTGTTGAAAGCCAAGGATGTCAACCAAAGTCAAAACCAGGCCCACGACTGAGTTGCTGGGGAGCCAGCAGGGCTGAATACAGGGCTGAGGGTGCGGGACCAAGGCCATGGCCAGGCAGCGGGGAGTAGGACCCCAGATGGTAGGGGACCATGCACAGACAACGTCAAACAATCCAGCCTACGTGGTCGGAAACTTATTTCCGTTGGCAGGATTTTCCAGTCCTTCTGAGTAAATCGAAGAGAAGTCTCAACTTGGTGTCTCTGTCTCTTTTCACAAAGAGCCTCTGGCGGCCTCACATTCAAGGCCTGTCTCAGACAAAGGCCTGTGAAGTGTATTAACAGCAATAGGTTTCACTGTGTTTATTTTTACGCTACCTTTCTAATTATAGCAAGCGATTCTGATTTTCCATTTATAGCGGTAATAAGAAGTTTCTTTTTCAGGCAAATTTACATAAGTAAAAGGAGACTGCTAAAAGGAAAATGGTAAGTGAATGTTAGAACAGGTGGTGGCATTGTGGGGCCCCAAAGAGGGGGGTGTGTGGGGCCGAGCAGGAGGATTCTGGGAAGGCAGCTCTTTGCAGTTGCTGCAGGAAGGACAGGAAGCATCTGGAGAGCCCCTGAGCAGGTGCCCCTCCCCCACCAGCAGGTGGCATGGGAACTGGCCTTGCAGCTCCAGGACAGAGTTGCAGCCAAGGGGACATCCAGAGCCAAGGCCACGTGGACCAGAGCCTACTCTGACCTGAGCCTCCCGGCCGGCCGGCCCCCGGCCCAAGCCTCAAGACTGGCCCTGCGCCCCCAGGTTCAGCTGGGTGACCCCCAAGGGCCTCTTCGAAGGGATCATTCTCTCTGCCCTGCCTGCCAGACCATATGACTTTGATGTGGACACCCCAGGTCTGGTCCCGGAGCTATCCCTGTCTCACTGTGTGACCTTGAGTGAGTTTCTTCTCCAGGTTGTGTCCCACCTAGAAACAGAGGTGAGTGAAATGACCTTTAAGGGTCCTTAAGGATAAGAGGACCAGGGACATATCCCTACAGTCTCTTCTCACTGCTCCCCTCTGAAGTAGGGCTCAGTGGGGAACAGGTCTGAGTTTCATTTCCTGCTGTGCCTGTCATTAGTGGTGGGACCTTGGGCAAGTCACTTAAGCTATGTGTCTGTGTGCTTATGTGTAAAATGGGATAAGAATATCTCCGGGGCAGAGCTGGACCGGCAGTGCTGAGGAAAGCCCTGGACACACATTCGGGCTCCAAAAATGCTCTGGTTTTTAGCCCACAGGCAGCCATTAGAGATGCCATCTTCCCAGCCTGGCTTGGGGCAGGGTAAGACACCTGCTGCCTTCCTAAGCAGCCTGACCTCTGCGGATGGGAGGGAGGGGCTGCTGGAGCAGGCTTCCGTGGGAATGAGCCCCCAGCCCACTCAGGCTTAGGGGCCGAGTGCCCAGAATGGGTTCCTGGGTGTGGGTGAGGCTGGCATGATGCTCCCACCGGGAGCTCCTTGAGTCTTGGGACTGTGTCCAGGGGGAAGACAGGTGGGGTTCATGGTCTTGTAAGTTCCTTCCACCCCATATAGGCTTTAGAAAAATTTGCGGGGCACCTGGGTGGCTCAGTCGGTGAAGGGTCCGACTTCAGCTCCGGTCACGATCTCACGGTTCGTGGGTTCGAGCCCCACGTCGGGCTCTGTGCTGACAGCTCGGAGCCTGGAGCCTGCTTCGGATTCTGCGTCTCCCTCTCTCTCTGCCCCTCCCCCATTGCTCTCTGTCTCTCTCTGTCTCTCAAATATAAATAAAACGTTAAAAAATTTTTTTTTAATTTCTCCGTCTATACTACACACATATATATGTGATTTTGAGACACATTCTGCCCCCCATCCCACATATCAGCACCTCTGGTCAATGGCACCTTACACTCTCTGTTGGCCTGACTCGATGTTGACTTCCCTCAGAGAGAACCTGCTTTCTGAGGTGTCAGGGACCCAGAGCACCTGCCTCTGAGGCCACTTCACGGTGACCTCTCTGCATGAAGTATTTTGGACCACACTGTATGTGTTCAGACCCTAACGCTCACAGTTCAAGTTCTAGGAGGAAGACTGCCACCACCCACCTGGTGCCAAATTTGATTCTCGCATTTCCTGATCGTCCTTTCTCCCTAGCAGGTTTCTTACATTGGGAGCTAAGTCTTTGCTCTCCCAGCTTCTTGCTGGAAACTCCTATCACACTCCCTGTGTTGGCCATATTTTCCTTCTGAGTGAATACCTGGTGCACCTTATAGCTGATGGCATTTCCCATTGGACGAAATGACTCACGACCTCGGTACGGTCTTCTTCACCATGACAAGCAGAGTCACGGCCCTTTGTATTTCCACTTAACACTGTAATTTCCCACACGCCCAGGTTTTCAAGAAGCCCGGCATCTCCCATTCAAAGTGTCCTCCCTGCGTAAATTGAGGGACTTGAAGCTTTCTCTGTCCCAAGGTATCATCAGATGTTTCTAGCCTCGAGGCCAGAGCCTGAGCGGGCCGCTACAGCTGCCGCCACACGGTGTCGCGGTTGAACACATTCCGGTGCAGCTTGGCGGATGCCCGTCCACGGCCACTGTGATCCCCGTGCTGAGCCAGATCCTCGCACAGGCCAGGCTGGTGCCCCACATTACGGGTCCAGGTTACGGCCTCTTTATTTTGCTCTGATAAGTTCAAGCAGATGGTTTAGGTCTCCAAGGGACTTCTAGCCTCAAACACACATTGGCCCAAACCAGCCTGTACTATCAGCTTCAGGACCAGTGTCGAGCCTGGGTTATGGGTCCAGACTCCCCTCCACTCTGGGCTCTCGGTGTCCTTTCCTGAAAGCAGACTTCAGCCAAGGGCATCCCCATCCGGCACAGAGGTTCCAAGAACATTGTTCCTCAATGGGGAGGTGTTAAGCATTCAATCAGTGTCCTACCCAGAGGTCCCACTGTGTATCACCCCACCTCCCTTCAGGGCTGTGTCTACGTAACTCAGGGAGCCTATTTGGGGGCCAGTTGCCCATAAATGAAAACCTGACCCTGCAATGAGTTGCGTAATCCTAACCAGAGAATCGTGGGCAACTTCCCTTCCTAAAAATGCCTCGTTTCACAGAATCTTATGACATGATTATGTTCTAGCCCAGTGTCCCTCTGCCCTTCAAAGGGTCGCATACACCCCATCTTAGGGACAAAGTTGGCCTTGAGGAGCAGTGGATGAGCTTTTGTTTTGCCGAGTCAGGTTTACACGCTAAGAGGGAAGAGCTGGAATATTTAGGATAACGGTGGGGATATCTGCAGGCAAGGTCAAGGGAGAAGGAGCAGAGAGGAAAGAGGACAGCTGGAGAGAGCTGTCTGTACAAGATGGGTTAAGCTTTGTCCGTGGCGTGCAATGTCAACCTCCCCTCCAGCTACCTGCAAAAGCACCAGAAAGATGGATCTCACTCTCTGGCATTTTGGCAGTTGGGTTCACGGTTTTGAGATGAGGTGAACCTGGCATTGAAGGGACACAGGACTCGAGCGGAGGCTCCCAAGGATGCCCCGAGGGACCTCTGTTCAACAGAGATGGGGAAACGGAGGGCCAGAGGAAGGACTTGTCCAAGGTCACCCAGCAACCTAGGGTTCAACGTGGCTCTGTCCACTAAACGTGAACCCCAAACCACCCACCGAGCAGCGGTGACCCCAAGTCTCCAGCCCGCCTGCCAGAGGGGCTCAGTACAGATATTCCCGCACGGTGAGTTCCTTCAGGGTGAGGCCCCAGGGGGTGGGCTTCCGGAGCTGGCTCTCCTGCAGCCTTTTCTGCAGCGAAATGAAGTCTCTGCCCAGCGTGTAGGCCAGGTGGATCATGGCGTCCAGCAGGGGGGCGTAGTAGCGATGGCCCTCCCGGGCTTGCAGGCACTGGAGGGCCCTCTCACCCACCGCAAAGGCTTCAGCAGGGCGTTCAAGGTCACGGTGGCACACCAGCATGGCACAGAGGGTGGGGACCACCATTACGGGGCAGTGGGCCGTCAGTTTCTCCTGCAGGGGCACCACGCGCACCAGGATGTCCAGGGCCCTGGTGTACTGGCCGCCTCGCAGGCAGCCAAAGGCCTCCCTGAGCTCCGGCCGGGTTAGGAAATCGATGAACTCGCGGGACCGCCGCACACAGCGGATGGCGTAGAGCAGGCTCAGGTACTCCTTGAAGGCCAACTTGCGCTCGGAGATCATCTCCTCCGTGAAGTTGCCCATCAGGTGCTTCTTGGGGAAGACGACATCCTCGATCTCTTCCCTGAACGTCTTGAGGAGGTTTTTCTGGAGCGTCTCAAAGTCTGAATAGCGCCGCTCCAGCACGGCTTTGTTGCTGTCAAAACTCCCTGTCTGGATGACGACGATTTGGTACATCTACGGCGCAAAGAGAGAGAGCGTTTGACTACCTCCGAACAGGAGGTTTTAACTGACAGAGTGAGCCCCGGCAAATAAAAAATAATGATGATCACAATTTCAAGCATACCCTGAAAATGGGTTATCGTTATACGCAATTCTGTTTTAAATTGCCATCAGCATCTGCTGAGCTATAAAAGCGAATCATGACAAGAGTCAACCCGAGAATAACAAACACGGCAGCATGGAGGCGTCTCGTGGGACAAAGAGCACAGGAAACGGGGGGGTGGGGGGGACAGGGAGCCTGGGGGTGCTCCCCACCCATATCGTCAAAACCCGGCCCCAGGTTCCTAAACTGGGGAGCCTGGATTAGATCCACTTGAGCGGTGGTTTCAGGCGGTATGCTGGCGGTGACGTTATATGGTAAGAAAATTACTGCTTCTCGATTCTTGTTCAGTTAGAGCATACCGATTAAGGGCACAGGCTGCCTGGGTTGCAAATCCAGCTCCACCGCGCTCTAGCTGTGTGGTCTTAGGTAGGTACTTGACCCTCTCTCTCCAAGCCTCAGTTTTCCTGTGCGTGAAACGAGGATAGTGGTAGCGCCTCCCTCGCTGGGTGAGGATGAAATGAGTTAATGCACTGCAGGGACGGGGGACTGTGTTCAACACGCGGTCAGTGCTCAGTGTCCCCGTTGTTATTATCCCAGTCCCAATTAAGGGGGCAAGGCAGGGAGAAGGGTTGAATATGGCTCCTACTTGGACACTAACGTAGCCCCCAACACAGGCTAAAACTCCATTTTATTTATTTATTTATTTATTTATTTATTTATCTATTAAAACATTTTTTTCTTAATGTTTATTCATCTTTTGCCAGACAGAGAGAGACAGAGCGAGAGTGGGGGAGGGGCAGAGAGAGAGGGAGACACAGAATCTGAAGCAGGCTCCAGGCTCTGAGCTGTCAGCACAGAGCCCGATGTGGGGCTCGAACCCACGAACCGTGAGATCATGACCAGAGACAAAGTCGGACGCTTAACCAACTGAGCCACCCAGGCGCCCCTTATTTATCTAGTTTAATGTTTTATTTTATTTTTGAGAGAGAGAGACAGAGTGTGTGTGTGTGTGTGTGTGTGTGTGTAGGTGCAAATGGGGGAGGGGCAGAAAGAGGGGGGCAGAGGATCCCAAGCAGGCTCTGTACTGACAGCAGTGAACCTGATGTGGGAGTCGAACTCAGCAACCTCGAGATCGTGACCCGAGCTAAAGTCGGACACTTAACCGACTGAGCCACCCAGGCGCCCCTAAAATTCCATTTTAACAAAAAGAGCAACAACCCCTAACCCCAGAGCCTCCCTCCAGCCATGGCATGACCAGCTAGAATCTAATAATAGCACTTAGCTCTCCTTGTAGTTACTTTTATAATTATCTTTTCTTTATGCTATGTGATATTGGTTCCCCTTTGAAAGCTATTTAGTGGTTTTTTAAAAAAAATTAAATTTATTTTAGAGAGAGAGAGAGAGAGAGAGAGCAAGCACAAGCAGAGAAGGGCAGAGAGAGAAGGAGGGAGAGAATCCCAAGCAGGTTCCACACTCAGTGCAGAGCCCTACGGGGGGGGGGGGGGGGCTTGATCCCAGAACTCTGGATCATGATCTGAGCTGCAATCAAGAGCCGGGCCACCCAGGCGCCCCTTGTTTAGTGTTTTTAAAAAGTAATCTAATTTAAAGAAAATAGAGTAATTATGATGATGATATATCATTATTTTATAGGATATATAATTATTAAGAATACGCCTAGTTATTAATAATAACATAAATGACGGGGGTGGGGAGCAAAAACTGTGGCCAAGAGACACAGGTGGTTAGTTGTGGGCGACACGGCCTTTATCTGGGCCAGTTCCTCCTCAGGATCAGGAACCGTGACTCACACAGCTACAGTTCTCACAGTTCTGAGCACCATGCTGAGCGCAAGATCTGGCTTTTTGCCCCCCCTTAGAACCCTGTGAGGCAAAGTGCGCGGGCCCATTTCATCCTTGGGAGAGTTGAGGCCCCACCGACTTGCGCAGGGGCCGGGAAGGAGGTGGTGAAAGGCGCGCCGTCGCTGCCGGATCTCGGAGGCCCACTTACCACGAACTTGGAGACTTTTCTCTCCTCGATGCGGGCCGACGCGACCTCAAAGAGCAGCTTGACGCGCCTCCAGCCGCGCTTCTCCTTCCGCCAGTACTCCTGCAGCTCCCCGGTGGTCATGCTGGAGTTGGGGCTGGGGCCGCCGGGGTTGCCTGGAGGGACGGCACCCTTAAGCACCTGCATCGGCTCGGTGCACTGTGGGGAGATGGCTGGGTCTGTCTGGGGTGGGATGTCCGAATCCGGAAGAGCCCTGCGCATGCCCCTCCCCCCCCCCCCCCCGCCCCGCCCCCCGGGCCCCCCCGGCCGCGGCCCGCCCCCCCCCCCCCCCCACGACAGCCTGACATGGCACCCCTCCTCCTCCCCCCACCCGCACCGCCAGCTGGTGTCTCCGTTGTGAAACGCTTCCGTTGCACCATCCACTTCCAGCCTGCAGGTTGGTCACGGGCGCCCGAGGCCCATGCTCCTGACAAGCAGGGACGGTGGCTTGTTGGCTTCTGCACTCCCTACAGCGCTGACGCCCGTGCGGTTGCCCGGGCCCCTGAGCTCACACTGGGCGACCAGCGGAGGGAGCGATTGAGGATGCCGGGCTCCAGGCTCAGCCCGGTGGGCCGCTCCAGACTCTTCCCTCTCTGGCTTCCCACATTCCCCGCCTTTGCTTGCACCGGCCACTCCTTCCGCCAGACATGCAACCCTCCTGTTTGCCTACCTGCAAACCGAACGGTGTGTCTTCGACCTCCCTTGGGCGGTGAGCCCTTCTGAGGATCTCGGGAACGATGAGAATCCTTCCCCGCGGAGATGCACAGATCGCTGTGCATTTTATTTCAAGGGATATGGGGCTCCGGTGCCCTTCAAGACCCAGCCCAGGTGTCACTTCAACTGTCCCCTTGCATCAGAGTAAGAGCCTCCCACCTCGTCCCTACAGCCTATTTTGGTGACATCTCAAATTATTTTTCACAGATCTGTTTCCCTACCACACTGGAGGGCCTGCGGTGCTTGATTTGCTCTTGTTTTCCCCAGGGCCCGGCACATGGCCAAGGACAGAGCAGACGGTCCATAGGCGCATACTGAAGGAATGCACGAATGAGTAAGTAAATTTGCTCCAGGACATGACACTATAGCAGACACTGTCAGTGCTGGGCACTCACTGTTCTGGAATGTCCCACTGGCTTCTACTGCAAGCACCTAGGACTCTCACACTGAGGGCTTCCTTGAGCTAAAGCGGTATGTTCTGGAACTTTCCTTGGCTGATGAAGGATGGGACTGGTCCCCTCACCTCTTGGATGGCATGACTCTGAGATGCGTTCCTTATGTCTTGCAGAGGACCTCCTCTGGGACTGAGCCCAGTTGCCTCCAGCAGTAATCTCTCCATCAACATCCTGTCCTGGCTTCCTGCCCTACCTTTCCTCGATTTACCGCTCCCCTGCTATGACTCCTGGAACCTTCTCCCAGAAAGATGACTGGCACCAAATTCTTGTGTCAACCTAGGACAGCTGCCCCCTCTCCCGCGGCATCTGTCGAAGGGCCCACATTTGTATTTCAGATGTCTTCAGACCTCTATCTCTGATCAAGCCCCAAGCCTCAAGCTCACCTAAGTGTTCATCGGGTCCTGGACATGGGAGGTCTGGGCCGGTGGCTGCTGCTTCCTGCTTGGTCCCTGTCGCACACTGGGCAATGGGTCCCATCCATCCAGGGCTTCCAGGGTGCTCAGGACTGGCCATGACTCCAAGGCTGCTAGGGGGACAAAGAGGGCAGTGAGTTCCCACTTGTGTTGGGGTTCCTAGTGGGCCCCAGGGTGCTACGGGGTGCCCCTAGTGGGCCCCGGGGTTCCTAGTGCACCCCCGGGGTGCAGTGGCATAGTCCCCACTGCCCACCCAGCTGTCCACCCAGCTGCCACATGCGAGGCCTGGGTCTGCCCCTTTGCTGAACTGATCGGTCCAAGCCCTCTCTTGTTGTCACGATGCTTCCATTATCGAGTTGCTCTGAATCTGATTTCAAGCAAAGTCAGGATTACTTGGGAGCAAGATGCTGTCTTGTCCGGAAGCACATCCCCATACTCCATTTTCTGTTCATTTGTAAATAGAATTGCAGCGTCCAAAGCAGGGATACTGGTATGTATCCCTCCCATCTCTCTCTCCCTCCGTCTCTAGACAGACACTTAGGACTTACGGAACACGCTTCGTATGCTCCTAACTTCTTCACATCCACTTATTTAACGCCCACAAAAATCTGTCGTGACTCCCAGTAACAGAAGAGGAAACTGAGGTTTAGCCCAAGGTTCTGCGGCTGGTGAGCGTACCCAACGAGCAAAGCTGAATGTTTTGTGACGTGCCAGGTCGAGTGCTCTGTACTCAACACCCACTCTCTCACTTAACTGATTCTGTGTGCAGAAGGAGTTTAAGCTGCATTTTCTGATAAAGGAACTGAGAGAGTTGCCTACGATCAAGGCTAGTATGTGGTGGGCAGGACCCAGATGCCTCTCCACCTTCTTCAGGGCGTGGGGACGGGCAGACAGTGGGAGTGCTGGGGGCTAGTTTATGCAGTAAGATCTGTGACTCAGATCAGTGAACAAGATGACCTCGTGCCTGGACTTCTCTGTGCCTCAGTTTCCTATAAATCGGGTATAAGAACGGAGCTTGGCTTCACGATGCTGGTGTGAGGGTTAAGTCAACAGCTCAGGGCTCCCCACATACCTGGCCCTGTATAATAGTCCCTGTTATTTATTATTATTATCATTTTAGAGTTTATTTATTTGAGAGAGAGAGAGAGAGCACACGTGAGCAGGGGAGGGGCAGAGAGAGGGAGAGAGGGAATCCTAAGCAGGCTCCGCACGGTCCGTGCAGATGCGGGGCTCCAGCTCACAAACCGTGAGATCATGACCTGAGCCAAAACCAAGAGTCAGCCGCTCAACCACCTGAGCCATCCAAGTGCCCCTATTTTTTTAAAGATTAAAAAAAAAATTTTTTTAACATTTATTTATTTTTGAGAGACAGAGACAGAGCATGAGTGGAGGAGGGGCAGAGAGAGAGGGAACCACAATCTGAAGCAGGCTCCAGGCTCTGAGCTGTCAGCACAGACGGGGGGCCTGAACTCACGAACTGTGAGCCGAAGTCAGACGCTTAACTGAGCCCCCCAGGTGCCCCTGAAGATTTTATTTTTAAGTAATCTCTACATCCAACATGGGGCTCGAACTCATGACCCTGAGATCAAGAGACATACGCTGTACCAACTGAGCCAGCCAGGCACCCAAGTCCCTGTTATTAATATCTGACACATGATAATACTTTGAAAAATGTTTGGAAAGTCAATGACTCTAAATTGAAGTATAAGTTGGAATAGAATTTAACATGTCTGAGACAAATTAGAAAAAAGATGACTAAAACATTAGCTCAGATGGAGCGAGGAGCTGGGCCGCCACTTTGGCACAGAGATCCAAAATCAGAAGGGTGCAAGTAACCTTACCTCCTTCTTCCCAAGATCTGAGGGAGCTGTAAGGGGCACATGGGGACGAGACTCTAGTCTGCGTTCCGGGCCCTGTGTCTGAATCCTCACACAGATTATGGCCTAGAGAGGGGTGGGGTTACAGCTTTTTCCCCCGCAAGTGGCCAGAGCCCATCCTGACTCCAGGGCTGAAGGCCTTCTGGAAAGGCCTGGCCTGGGGAGACCTGAGGTCATCTGGGGCCGGGGTGGGGGGCCCTCCTTCGGGGGGCAGCTCTTCTCCAGTTAGATGGAAGAAATTCTGGTCCATTCTCCAGGTGGCTCTGTGCAGTTGCCCAGTGAATGTCTCCCCAAGACCCTCTGTCCAACCTTACCTTATATGGTGGGAAACTGAGGCACAGAGCAAGGGCATGGCTTGAGTCTGCCAGAGCCTGCACACCTCATTTTCCTCTTCTCCCCTTAAGGAGACAGGCCTTCTATCCTGACCAATTGTGGGTCTGAATGCAAATTGTTTAGTATCTCTAGGCCTCAGTTTCCCCACCTCAGAAGTGTGGCCACAAGGCCTGTCCTGCTGACAAGAACACCAATGGTGAAGGACAGACTCTCTATATTCTGGCAGGTGCCCGGGCAAGGTGGTGAGTGGTCTCCATGTTTTCTTAGTGGACTCTGGGTCCACCCTGGGAAGCCCAGTGTTTCCTGTGGGCGCTCCTACGTACCTGCCTCAGCTCCTCTGTAAAGCGGGTGATGGCAAGCCTCAATGGCTCCAGCCCTTCCAGCCCTGCTGTCCTGATCAGGCAGCTGGCACCAGGTCAAAAGCAGGACACGATTTTCCCAGAGACCCTGTGAGAGCCCAGAAATAATGGCCTTGGCTGAACACGTCAATGAAGACCCGGGAAAGCTGAGCATGAACCCAGGGCTTTGAATAAAAATCAAATTCAGCAGGCAAAGCCAGTTCCCTTATGTTTTCTCTTATAGGGTTGGCTGGGAGTCACTATGAGAGGAGTGAGAAGGAGAAAGTCAGGCATTGGTGCATGTGCAAGGAGTCTTGGACAGCTTCCTGGTTCCTCTCCAGGCCTCAGTTTCCTCATCTGTGAAATGGGGAAAGCAGCCTGTCACTCCCAAAGCTCTGTGGGGACAACCACGCATGGGGTTCTCTGGGGGCTTCTCTCCCGTCCCCATCCCCTGTCTAGCAAAGATTTCTCGATTTTATAAGAAACCCCTGCAAATGCTGATGCCGGTGGCTTGGGGTCCTGTGCTTGGCTGAGGGGGGCAGAACAGCTTCCAAGCCCCCGCCCCGTCCAGCTGTGTGTGCAGCCATTCTCCTGCATCCCTCCCAGGCGCTGAGTACCACTCCTCCCTCCGAGGGCTGCCCCGTCCTATCCAGGCCTTCTTCTGCTGGCTACAGTGGGCCACCTTCAGAGCCCGTGCTGCCTCCCTGAGGAGCTGCAGAGGACTTTCCATCGGACTGAGGCTCCAATACAGCAGGGTAAAGCCCGACCCAGGGGACAGAAGGTCCTGGACGTTGGGTGGGCACACTGACATTTGGCAATCTCCCAGGGGGACGGGTGGGGGTCCGGGGAGCCTGTAACAGCAGGTTTCCTGGTTCTTCCCATCAGAGAGTCCCTTCCGGCAGGCTTGGTGGTAGGCCCTGGCTTCTGCATTTTGCCCCAGTCCCCAAGGTCTCCTGGCACCACTTTCTGTGTGGTGACTTATTCTCCAGGCTCAAGACGGGCTGTAGAGGTACCTCAAAAGAATGGGGGTGATGGAGGGCTGGGGATCTGCTTCCTGTTCTACCCCAATGAGCTAAGGGGAGCCCCACACGTAGAGGCTCTGCCCCACACTGCCCCCAGCAGGTACTGGGGGAGGCCCATAGGAGGAGGGGGCTCAGGCCACAGGAGGGCAGAGCCCCACCGAGGTGGGGATCAAGCACTCACCTGAGGCCTCTGGTTCCTGTGTGGCTCCAGGGGGGGGGCCAGGAGGAGTGTCACATGGTCCCCTTCAGCTCTCCTCTGTTCTGGGCTCTAGCGAGGCTGCCGCATCTGAGTTCCCCCTTAGAAAACAGGAAATAGGCTGTGTGACCTACTCCTGGTCGCCCCAGCCCATTGGCTGATGACAGATAGTGTATTGAACCCCGCTGACAGGCAGCCCGGCGGGGAAGGGGCGAGCAGGACAAGGCGAGGCAGGGCCAGCCCTGAGGGCTCTACTTCTGAGGGATCTAGCTGGGCCTCACACAGCCTGCAGCGGGCTGGGCTGTCCCTCAGAGCCCCAGATAATCTCTGGCATTCAAGCAGCACTTCCCAATTAACATTCCTTGTTCTAGCCTATGAGCCAGGCCTGGGGGGGGGGGCCACTGTGCCCCATTAACAGGTGGGGAAAGTGAGGCTTGGAGCACAGAGCTGGTGGGATGCAGGGCCAATGCCTGACATGGAAGGGAAATGGGGTAAACGCACAGTTCCGTCTGGGGCCTTCCTCTGGACAAAGCTGCATCCGACACTCACGACAGAAAGTACGGGGGAAGGCAGACCTGTGGCTGTGATGTGATTCATGGCCACTAGCACTTGTGGCCTCGAGGGCAAGAGACGGGGACAAAACCAAGAGAATAGAGCCTCACCAGTCCCCAAGGAGGCCACCACGTGTCTCTTCCCAGCTACGATCCCCTCCTTCCCCATTAGAAATCGTCACACTCCTAATTCTGAGGAGGGTCACTTCTTTGCTTTTCTTTGCAAATTTAGCACCTATGAATAGACCCCAAGACAATAGAGCTTCATTTTACCTACTTTGGAATTTTATGTAAATCGAGCCATGCGCCGCGCAGTTTGTCTGCTTTGGTGTTTTGCTTCCTTTATTCAACATGTCTGTGTATCGCAGTCATCCATTTGTGTGTGTGTAGCTGCAGCCTTTTCATTTTTTGTTGTTGTGTCGCTACATTATTTGAATAGCTCATTGTTTCTCTCTCTCTCTCTTTTTTATCTGTCAACACACATTGAGGGTTGTTTCTAGTTTGGGCCACTGTGGCCCGTGCGGCATATTCTTGCACATTCACCCAAGTGCACACGCGCACGTGAGATGAAATCCCCGGGTTTTAGAGAACGAACAGCCGAAGAACTTCATCTGGGCTGGATTATAGCAAACATGCCCCCAGTGGCTGTGTCTCTTTGTGCCCCCACCCGCCACCCGCAGGGCGCGTGAGTCCTAGGTCCATTGTCACTCACTTCATGCGGTTGGTGTATTTTTATTGCCATCATTCCAGTGGGTGGGGAGCGGGCTCTCATGGTTTTACACTGCATTTCCTAAGGAGAAGTGATGTGAAGCATCTTTTCATGGGATGATTTTCTACCCATATAGCCTCCGTTCAAGTCCATTGCTTGTTTTTTTGTTTGTTTGTTTTTTTGTTTATTTTTTTGATTGGCTTATTTTCTGAGTGGTTTGTAGGTGTTCTTCATGAGTTCGTTTGGGTCTTTGTGCTTTCCAATATTCTTTCCCACCCTGCGGTTTGCATTGTACTCCCTAAAAATAGGGTGTTCGGGGGGGGCGCTGGGGTCTCTCAGTCGGTTAAGTGCCCGACTTCAGCTTAGGACATGATCTTGCAGTCCGTGAGTTCAAGCCCCGCATCGGGCTCTGTGCTGATGGCTCAGAACCTGGAGCCTGCTTGAGATTCTATGTCTCCCTCTGTCTCTCTGCCCCTCCTCTGCTCATGCTCTGTCTCTCTGAAAAGTAAATAAACTTTAAAAAAATTAAAAAAAATTAAAATAGGGTGCTTGGATGAATAGAAGTTGCCAAGCTTAAAGTAGTCAACCCTATCAATCTTGGTTTTCACAGCCCATGTCGTACCTTAAGACCACAGAGATTTCTCTGTTACTGTTCTTTCTCGCTGCTTCTGCAACAACTTTGCCGGCCACTGTGAGGCTGAAACTGAGTTAACATGTGCAAAACACGTAGAACAGCGCTGGTCCCTCATAAGCACTGCACAAGTGCTGGCAGTTCCCACTGTTCTCAACACCTTTCCAGTTTGCCATTCTTCTCTGGGATTCTCTAATGCCCTTACAGTCGATTTTCACATATGGTGTGAGGTAGGGGACCCGGTGTTTTCTCCCTAAGTGTCTGCCTGCTGGCCTTGTTTATTGAAGTGGTCATCCAATGCCACGGCACAGTCATGCTGTCATTGTTAAAAGAGAATGTCAGGGTCTTGGGACCTTGAGGGGAATACCCTAAACGGTGTGCTTCTGGCCTGCCGGCCGGTGAGAACCCATAACCCATTCACCTCCACCCCACACTGCCCTGCAGAGGGCCTGGCATGGCTGGAGATGCTGGCTCTATGTTGAGTGAGGCTGGAAGTTCCCCTCTCATCCTTTCCCTAGGTCCCTTCTGCAGCTTTCCAGTTTTCTCCCTGTCTCTATCTAGGCCTGGAGTCTTTGAGACACTGGTGTAGACTCTATGCCTCTCACCCAGCAGCCAGCGCATGGGGGGGATGGGTACGTGGAAGCTACTGCTTCCTCTTCTGGGGGTAGGAGGTGATCTTTGGAAACCCCCGATCATGCAGGGGTGTCTAGCTGGTGCGGGAAGGACCTAGATGGACCAGAGTGGCTATGGATGGCCACCTGCCAGGGCTTGGCTTTTCTTTGCAGCACAGAGCTGTGTATGGTAGGAGAGAACAGGCGAGGACAGGCAAGGCCCCGCTGACACGGGAGGCACAGGCTGGGTGTCCCTACGTTGCCGGGCTGAAACCACAGGGTGAGTGGTGGGCACCAAGAGGCCTCGGAGAGTCAGAAAGGGAAATGTTGGCATCTTTGAGTCTGGGTGTCTGTTCTAGAATTCAAATGGCTGGGACCTTTCAGTGACTTCCTCCTTCTCCTCCTGCCCCCAGCACAGTCAGAGTAAGTCCAGACTCCCTCGGGAGGCCTCCTGTCCAGCCGCCAGCTGCCTCCCTCACCTCACTCTTGGACTCGCCCGCCAGCCTGGGCTGCTTTCTATGCCTCCGCCTGCCTCACGGCCTGTGCTCACAGTCTCTTCAACCAGCAACGCCCTTCCCTTGGTTCTTTCCACAACTGGCTCTCTCTCATCCTGCAGCTTGGCTGTCTGTGCTCGGTGTGGCCTTCCCCGGCCCCTCTGTTGACACCTATCATGGTTTTGCTTACTTGTTTACTTGTTCGCTGCCAGTCTCAAATGCCGCCACGACAGGGACCTTGCCTGGGTCAGCATTCTGTCCCCGTTGCCTACCACCGTACCTGCCCCAGAGCGGGTGCTCGGCAATCGTGTGGTGCGCTAGTGAGGGGGTGAACGCAGAAGAAGTGCTGATTGGGCCCACGACTCACTGTGTGACCTGGGCAGGCCGCCGCCCCTCTCTGAATCTTGGTTTCCCCAATTGCAACATGAGACTAAGTCAAGGATCCTCCGAGCACCCCCAGGCAAATAGCTGAACGCTGCAAACGACCGCTCACCGCCACTCTGGGTGTCTTTCAAGCCTGAGACTCCAACGCTGCCACACTTCCTGTGTTACATTCAAGAATTGATCACTCACAGGTATGTCGCCACAAGGGTGGCAAAGAAAACCCAAACTGGCGAGGTGTGTTTGATCGTAGGTGATGCAAAACCTGGTCGTTGTCGATCTTGTTTTTCCACAGCTGGGGGTACACACATAAACCTTTTAAAACTCTCAAACGTCCTGCTATGGTATGATCCAGCAAGCCCACTCCTGGGTATTTATCTGAAGACAGTGCAAACACGGGCTTGAAAAAATATTTGAACCCCCATGTTCACCGCAGCATTAACTACAACGCCCGAGACATAGAAACAGCCTAGGTACCCACGATAGATGAATGTAAAGGAAATGTGATGTCTAGGTAGGATGGACTACTACTCAGCCACAAAAAAAGAATGATATCTTGCCATTTGCGACAATACGGGTGGACCTTTCACATGCCGCGTGAAATAAGCCAGACAACGCTGCGCGAGCTCGCTTATATGTGGAATTAACAAGGGAAAAAAAAAAAAAAGCTCCTGGATACAGACAATGGATTGGTGGTTACCAGAGCCGGGGGTTGGGAGGGTGGGTGAAATGAGTGAAGGGGGCCAGAAGGTACAAACTTCCAGTTATAACACAAATAAATCATGAGGTTGTAACATACAGCCTGGCAACTGCAGGTAATAATACTGTAGTGTATATTTGAAAGTGGCTAAGAGAGTAGATCTTAAAAGTTTCTCATCACAAGAAAAACAAGTCTTTGTGTTCTGTGACTATTGTGTTCTGTGACTGGTCTTATTGGGGTATATATTATATATATGTATATATTATATATATATTATATATATATATATAAATATTATATTATTTCATAATATATACAAGCATTGAATCATTATGTTGCACACCTGAAACTAATCTTGATATAAAAAATTAAAAAAAAAACTCCCGAAGTTTCTTAATGGGATTTTAAAGTTTATTTATTTTTTTAGTAATCTCTACATCCACTGTGGGGCTCGAACTCATGACTAGGAGATCAGGAGTCACATGCTCCTCTGACTGAGCCCGCCAGGTACCCCAATACTGTGGGATTTAAAAAAAATTTTTTTTTAATGTTTATTATTTTTTTTTTTGAGACAGAGAGAGACAGAGCACGAACGGGGGAGGAGCAGAGAGCGAGGGAGACACAGAATCGGAAGCAGGCTCCAGACTCTGAGCCATCAGCCCAGAGCCCGACGCGGGGCTCGAACTCACAGGCCGCGAGATCGTGACCTGAGCTGAAGTCGGACGCTTAACCGACTGAGCCACCCAGGCGCCACTGTGGGATTTTAAAACTGGGGCCACAGACAGAATACGCTGAGGGCACTGCTGTGGTTGTACAGAGATATAACAGATCATGAAGATTCACGCCTATACTTGCAAGAGATTTATATTTTAGGTCTTATTTTTAGGTCTTTGATCCATTTTGAATTAATTTTTGTATTTATGAGGGAGGGTACCAAATTTATTCTTTTGCACGTGGCTATCCAATTTTCCCAGCGCCATTTGGTGAAAAGACATTTCCCCCTTAACGTGTCTTGGCATTCTTGTTGAAAGGCAACCTACTTTTGAAATTTAGCCATATATTATGGGGTCTTACAAGGCTAAAAAGCATACCTCTGGAGCATCTTTTAAAAATAAATTTCTAGGGACGCCTGGGTGGCTCAGTCGGTTAAGCGGCCGACTTCGGCTCAGGTCATGATCTCACGGTCTGTGAGTTCGAGCCCCGCATCGGGCTCTGTGCTGACGGCTCAGAGCCTGGAGCCTGTTTCAGATTCTGTGTCTCCCTCTCTCTCTGCCCCTCCCCTGTTCATGCTCTGTCTCTGTCTGTCTCAAAAATAAATAAACGTTAAAAAAAAAATTTCTATTGATAATATAACAAGCGTAAAGGAAAATGCAAATATCATAGGTGTTTAGCTTGATCAGTTTTCACAGAGTATTCACACCCATGTAACCACCACTCAGATAAAAAATTAGAACATTACTAGCACCCTAGAAATCCCCTTTGTCCCCTGTCCAGGTCACAACCTCCAACCTCTTTCCCAGTTGTAACCTCTATCCTGGCTCCTATCACTGGCACTTAGTTTTTCCTGCTTTTGAACTTTATACAAATGACATCAGACAGTATTAAGCTTTTGTATCCGGATTCTTTCACCCAACACGATGTTTATGAGACTGTGATTCTTGTGGACTACGGTAGTTCATTCATTTTCCTTGCTTATTAGAATTATGGTGTCATTTTTGGTACACTCACTTGACAAATATTTATTGCATTTCGGGTCCCGTTCTAGGCCCTGGGATAAGACAGGAGCCAAGACAGGTTTCTGTTGCCTTGGAGCTTGTGTTCTTTGGGGTGAGAGACTGACATCAAAGACAATAAATAAGGAAATATATACAGTACGTGGTATACAGGTAAGTGCACTCTAGAAAAATACAAAATAAAACAGGGAAAAGGATGCCGGGGGAGGGGCACAGTTGTACATAGGATGGTCAGGGAAGACCTCACTGAGAAAGTCCCATTTAAATTAAAAAATTTTTCTTTAAATGTTTTATTTATTTCTGAGAGACAGAGACTGAACGTGAGCGAGGGAGGGGCAGAGAGAGAGGGAGACCCAGAATCCGAAGCAGGCTCCAGGCTCTGAGCTGTCAGCACAGAGCCTGACAAGGGGCTCGAACTCACAAGCAGTTGAGATCATGACCCGTGTCGAAGTCAGTCGCTTAACTGACTGAACCACCCAGGTGCCCCCTCTGAACATTTTTTTTAATGTTTATTTACTGTTCAGAGAGAGTGCGAATGGGGGAGGGGAAGACAGAGACAGAGACATAGAATCCGAAGCAGGCTCCACGCTCTGAGCTGTCAGCATAGAGCCCGACCCAGGGCCCCAACTCACGGACCGTGAGATCATGACCTGAGCCGAAGTCGGACGCTCAACTGACTGAACCACCCAGGTGCCCCGGTAAGTCTCATTTAAGCAAAGGCCAATGGATAAAGAAATTGTCGTTTATATACACAATGGAGTACTACATGGCAATGAGGAAGAATGAAATATGGCCTTTTGTAGCAACATGGATGGAACTGGAGAGGGTTATGCTAAGTGAAATAAGCCAAACAGAGAAAGACAGATACCATATGTTTTCACTCTTATGTGGATCCTGAGAAACTTAACAGAAGACCATGGGGGAGGGGAAGAGAGAGAGAAAAAAAAAAAAAGAGGTTGGAGAGGGAGGGAGCCAAAACATAAGAGACTCCTAAAAACTGAGAACAAACTGAGGGTTGATGGGGGGTGTGTGGGGGGGTGATGGGTACTGAGGAGGGCACCTGTTGGGATGAGCACTGGGTGTTGTATGGAAACCAATTTGACAATAAATTTCATATTTAAAAAAAATAATAAAAAATAAAAATAAAAAAAAAGCAAAGGCCTGAAAGAGGTGAAGGAGGGAGCCATGTAGATTTCTAGAGGAAAAGCATTCCAGGTGGAAGGAATAGCAAATGCAAAGGCTGCAGGCCTTGCATATTCCAGGAACAGCCAGGAGACCAGTGTGATCAATGCAGAATGAATGAGGGGATAGCTTGGAGAGGGCACTGGGTGCAAACAGCATTTGTAAGGGCCTCCTGGCTCTTACTCTGAAATGGGCCTCATTGCGGGGGTTTTAGCAGAGAAGTGATATAATTGGACTCTTTAAAATTTTTTTTATTTTATTTTTTATTTTTTTTTAACAGACTCGCTGCTGTTGCCGTGTTGAAGACTGTAGCTGGAAAATCATGGAGAAAGGCTGGGAGCTGTTGCCATAACCCAGGTGAGACACGATGGTGATTTGGACCTGGGTGGTCATGGTGGATATGGTAAGAAGTGGCTGCATTCTGAATATATTTTGAAGGTCAAGCTGGAAAGTTTGCTCCCAGGTTGGATATGGGGTATGAGAGAAGATGAGTCCGTTCAGTTTTTCAAGTTCAGTTGCTCTGTCAGTTTTCTCAAGTAATCTGCTATTACGGGGCATTAGGAAGCTTCCAGCTTTTCACTCTTACAGAGAAAATGGTGGCCAACCTTCCTCTAGATAGATCTGTGCCCCATCTGGAATGATTTCCCTGGGGTAGAGGCAGTCTGTCTAATAACTCAGCATCGCAGGTATTTACCTGGAGGCAGTGTGGTCCAGTGGGTAGAGCCACAACTTTGGTGCCAGACGCCTGGGGGGCAAATCTTGGTTCTTCTGTCACTGCTTGGATAGGTTAGTTAACTTTTCTGTGCCTCAGTTTCTCCCCCTATAAATTGGAAATCACAACCAATACCCAATAGCTGGGATGACTTGGGTTAATGTGTGTAAAGCCTGGCACACAGTAAGCGCCATGTGAATGTCCGTTATTTTCTTTTACGTTAAAAGATGTCCAAATACCAGAGTTTTAAAAGGAACGTTTATATTAATACCTTCAATGGAAAACCAGTGTCACCTGCTCAGACGAATAGGAAACCATACAATAAAATAAATTTACTGTACTGGAAACAACAACAGTACCGTTAAATTCTGGTTAGGTATGGTGGCAGAACCAAGTAGAGCGGGCAGTGTTAGAGAGGCTCAAGCCCCATTAGTACCAAACAGAGCCGGCTTGCCTCAACTGAAACGGAAGGCTGGCAAGACAAAGGAAAAAAGAGGAATTTAAATGTCCTGTCCACGCTCACCTGACAGGTAACCCATCACACTCTGGAAAACACTCTTCTGGGACTTCCCAATATCAAGGCCTTAGATGACTGTGGACACAAAGGGCGCATACCGGCTGGGACAGCTTTCTTAGCTTTTCCTGCCGCAGGATATCTGGGGCGGTGTGTCTGGAGGGGGCCTTGTCCTGAGAGCTCTCTGGTTCCCTGTTGTAGAAAGTTGGTTCACTGGGCACTTGCGGGGATGAGCACTGGGTGTGACACATAAGTGATGAATCACTAAATTCTACTCCTGAAACCATTATTACACTATATGTTAACTAACTTGGATTTAAATTGAAAATTTTAAAAAAAGGAAAAAAAAAAGAAAGAAAGACGGCTCACTCAGTAGGAGACACTTGGCGGGGGTCCCGTTCCTGCCCGCCCACCTGCCCAGTCCCGGTAGAGCTCTGAGCGCTCAGAGGTGGGAGCCAGCGGGAGGGTGGTGGGGGGGCGAGAGCCTGGACCGGAGGGGCGGGGCCCACCAGGCAGGGTGGGTGGGCAGGGCGCAGGGGCGGGGCGTCCGGACCGGAGGGGCGGGGCCCACCAGGCAGGGTGGGTGGGCAGGGCGCAGGGGCGGAGCGTCCCGGCTGGAGGGGCGGGGCCCGCCGGGTAGGGTGGCTAGGGAGAGTGCGGGGGGTGGGGCACCCGGACCGGAGGGACGGGGCGAGCGGAAGGGGTGTACGAGTCAGAGCCTGGAGTTTTGGGCCAGACCGCGGGGAGGAACTGGGGCGCAGGTGACTGCGCGGTGAGTGTTCCCCGATCCGGCACCTGAGCGCGGGGAGGGGCTGGGCGCCCAGAGTCCGGTCCCTCGGACTCGGACATCTGGCTTCCCAGCCGGACTTGGGGAGGCCTTGCCCTGGTTTTCCGTTCGGGTGTCCCGGCCACTAAATAGGAGGTAGAAGGAAAGGGGGCTTCTGGAGGTAGGGGAGCCCCCTGGCGGGCAGTGTCTACAGAGGATAGGGAGGTTTGGGGGGCGTGAGCAGAACTTCCGGGCCCCGGGCCCAGGAGCCTTTGCTGTCTGGAGAGAAGTTGTGTCTGGCCTTCCTGGTGGGTGTGGAGGGAGAACTTGCAGGATGAGAAGTCCTGAGGCGCAGGGCTGGCCTAGGAATTAGGAGGCCAGATTTCGGGTCTTAAAGGAGGCTACCCTCTCTCCGGGCCTCAGTTTCCCCGTCTTCAGCATGCCTGTGAGGGGGTGGGTGTAGGTGAGAGAGGGCCGGGGTGATCTCTAATCCTGCTTGGGGACTTGAAACTCTTAGGGGAGCCTTCTGCCTCCTCCCCTCCCTTGGTGGGTGTGGAGACCCCTGCTCATCCCCAGCCCTTCCCACCCAGGCCCCCACACCAGGGCCTGCCCAGCCTTGCATCCTGTGTGCCTTCCGCCTTCTCCTTTAGTCCTCATGTTGGGGAGCAGCCATCTGGTCCTACTTGCTTTTGAGCAAACTAAAAAGCCTCCCCAAATCTTCTCTGGGAGGGCCTCCCCCAGCTGGACCCCAGGCTGTGTGTCTGCTCTTAGCTTCTTCCCCTCTTTCTGAGCCCTTAGGCTTGTCCCTCTTGTGGCCTCCGTCTCCCCATGGGCTGGTCTTGTCTGCCTGGTCCTGTCCCCTTGGTAAAGACCAGAGTGACATTTCCATTGCCTCTGCTCTCAGATTCTCTTTGCCAATTTGGGATCTGAGGCTGGGAGGGGCCCCTATCTGGCCCAGCCACCTCCCACCGAGTGCAAGATCCCTCTGCTGGGTATGCCCAGTGACAGTGAGTTACGAGGTGCCCGTTCAGTGTCCTACGGCTCTTGTTACAATTAGCTAAAATCTATGACTTGCAGATTTCCCCTGCTTGGTTCCACTTCTGCCTCCTGGAACCATGCAGAGTAAATGCATTCTTTTTTATTTTGAAAGAGAGAGAGAGGGAGAGAGAGAGAGAGAGAGAGAGAGAGAGAGGGACAGCGTGAGTTGGGGAGGGGCAGAGAGCGAGGGAAAGAGAGAATCCCAAGCAGACTCTGCCCTGTCAGCTCAGAGCCCTGTGCGGGGCTTGAACCCATGAACCACGAGATCATGACCTGAGCCGAAATCAAGAGTTGGACGCTTAACCAACTAAGCCACCCAGGCACCCCAGAGTAAATTCATTCTTTTATTCATTCAAATGATCTTTATTGATACCCTGGGTAAGACAGTGGGGCTATAGTGGTAAAAAAAAAAAAAAAAAAAATCAGACAAAACTCCCTGCCCTCATGGAGTTGGTATTCTAGAAAGGAGGAGGACAGCAATCAAATAAGTACATACGTGATATGTCAGGCGGTGAGAGGTGCTGCGGAGAAAAACAAAGCAGGCATGGGGGATGAGGGCTGGGGTTGGGTATTGCAATTTTATATAGCATAATCAGGGAGGGCCTCCCTGAGGTGGTGACAATTGAGCAAAGCCTTGAAGGAGGTGAAGGGTGAGCTATGTGAATATCTGACGGGAAGGACAGTTCACCTGTAGAGGGAAGAGCATGTGCAAAGGCCCTCAGGTAGAGGCATGCCTGGTGGGAGCAGGTCCAGCTTGTTCTGGGAACAAGGAAGAAGTCTGTGTGGCTGGAGCAGGGTGGGCGAGGTGCCCGTGGGGGATTAATAGGACATGAGTACAGAGAGGTAAGGGGTGAGGAGGTGTGTGTCTGTTGCATGGGGCCTTGAAGGCCACTGTGAGGACTCTGGTTTTTACTCTGAGTGCATTGGGATCCACTGGAGGACTTTGAAGGCAGGAGTCACCTGCTCTGACTCAGGAGTTAGCAGAGACTAAGTCAGACTGTAGAGAGGTGAGGGCAGAAAGCGTGGAGTGGGGGGACGGCGAGGGGACCACTGTTGTCATTCTGGGAAGAGGCCCTGGGGGCTTGTACCCATGATATAGAGGCCGTGGGAAAATACCAGATTTTCCAATTTGAGGTATAGTTTGAAGGTAGAGTCAGGGAGATCTGGATGGGAGCGAAAGGTAGAGTCAGGGATGGGTCGGAGGTTTTTGGCTGGTGAGTCTGGAAATTTGGCCCTGCTGTCACCCGAGATGGGGGCTGTTTAGGGGATCTGGAGTGTTATGCTTTTTAAGTGTGAGATGCCCATTAGACAGTCAGATAAGTTTAGTGGGGAGGTTGGAGCCAGGAAGAAAGTTGGGGACTGGCATTTCAAGTCAGAAGAGCAGGTGAGCTCACCTAGGGAAGGAGACACAACTCTGGGGCTCCCAGCATCAGGAACTAGCCAAGGAGACAGAAGGAGCAGCCGGTAGGATGGGAGGAGAAGTCAGAGTTGGGGGAGTGTTTCAAGGAGAGAGAGAGAGAGAGAGAGAGAGAGAGGGCATTCTGATAGATGCCTTTGCGGAGCTAGCCAGTCCAGAGCTGAGAGCCCAGCAATGTGCACGTCACTGGTGGCCATCTGGGGGGCCCAGGAGGACGTGCCCAGAGGGCATGGGAGGGGAGGACTGGAGGAGAGCAGTAGGGCAAGAGACAAGGGCTCCTGCTTTGAAGGGAGTCACAGAATTGGGGTGGGAGCCAGCAGAGGAAGAGAGGGCTCTTATTCTCCTGATGGAGAGACTGCAGTCTGTGTGCGGGAGGGAAATGGTCTCCCAGAGAGAAGCTCGGGGAAGGGGGCAGAATACAAGAGGGTTGCAGGAGGGGCGGGGCTGGGTCCAAGGCCCCAGGGAAGGCCTGGGCCCCCCTGAGATAAAGGAGCCAAGGTTCCCTGGGCCTCCCTCCTTCTCTGGCCTGCATGGGCCCAGGGGGCTGAAATTTCAGCCCTTAAGCAAATCAGCGGGCTCAGAGGTCTGGAGAAAGTCGGCTGGCTGTGGTCTCAGGAAGGAAGGAGGTGTCAGGGCCTGGGCCTGGGCCCCGGGCCGGAGGGTCAGGGGAGGCCCACGTGGGTTGCCCCTTTTACTTGACTCTGTTTCATGCCTCTTTCTTTTCATGGGCCTCACCTTCCTCAAGAGAAGACTGTGAAGGACTCCAAACTTGCAGTAACTCAAGTAGAGAAGAAAAGACAGTAGAGAGAGATTTAGTTCGTCTGAAGGGGAAGTCTGAACAGGTGATAAGGAAGCAAGAAGCTGGATTTTCGGGACGGTTTTTATGAAATAAGGGTTGACTGGTCATCTGTTTTCTCTTGCTCCCAATTTAAGCTAAAGCAGGAGAAACTTAAGTTGGACATGATGAAGAAATTCCTGAGCTGGCAGCAAGGCCAGGTTTTCCCCCCGGATATTTACAAGGATGTTACGAGAACAATGCCTGCTCAGAGGCAGGGGTCTGACCAAATTGGTCCTTGGGGATTCCGCCTGCTCTGAGGTTTCTGGAAGGAGGCCAGGGAAGAGTTGGGACTTTCCAGCTGCTGGTGGGGGACCAGAGCCCCAACCCTTAGGGCTGGGACCTGTCTCTCCCTGCAGGTGTCCACAAATCCTTGATATCACCAGTTGGGTGTATGTGGCTCAAGCATTGTTGGTATGTTTGGGAAGGGCCTCTGCTTGTCCCCTTGTGGGTGAGCACAGTTGTGGGTGTGTCTCAGGTCGGGGGGAGGGGGTCTGTCGGTGCAGGTCATGGTGGACGCACAGGGCTTTCCACCAGGATGGATGAAAATTACCTACTTCTACACAGTGGCTTGGCCAGCTCTGGCCTCCAGACCATCCTTTCAGGATTTCCCCGGGACCTGGGGTCTGTGGGGAAATCTAGACCCGCCGGTCCTGTGTCACTCAGCCTTTGCCTTCATGCCCAAGGCCTGCCCCCAGGGGACTTGGCCATGCCCACCAAGCCTAATGATCTCTGCAGGGGGAGAGTGTAGCCCAGGCTCTCCTGAAGCAGAGAAGTGGACTGCTGTTCATTCCCACGTATCCTCTGGGTAAGAGGATGTCAGCAAGGAATGTCAGGTCTCCTGTTTTTGATTCCTGGCTGCACACATACCCGCCAGGCATTGGGTCAGAGGGAGAGTGCCCACCCCATTTCTGGGCTGTTCCCAGAGGGAGGTGGTTCTTTGCCCCAGGTCCTGGACAGGTGTGGCGGCGGGTCTGGCGTTTCTACAGCTGAGAGCTGTGCCAGGGCCAACCCCAGACCTCTTCCTACCTGTCCTGTTCTCTCCTTTCCCCGCGCCCCATCTCTACCCTCCTGACTCCTCTGCTTGGCAGTGGACACAGGGCGGAGGCCTGCTTGTCCAGAGAGATCTATTTCAGTTCCTGACTTACAGCAGCAGCCGCTGCACGGGGGATGCCCTCGCAAGCTGCCCGAACTGCAGGTAACCTTGCTGCCTCAGTTTCCTCATGTGGAGCCCAAGGATTTCCATCCTAAGTGTTGGCAGCAGTCTGGGTTGGAGACATCTCCTGTCCCTTCCTTTGGCTGGCATATGTGGACCGGCGTAGAATGTTCCAGCCCCTCCCCTTCCTCGGTGGAGTTTTGATTCATAAGCATTCCCCCCACCGTCCCCCGCGCCTCCCCGGGGCTCAGCCCTGTGCCAAGCTTATGGATGCCAGGATGAGTAAGACCCAGGCTTCTGCTTGGGCCAAGAAGGACGGGAGACACATAAACAGTAACGAGGAAAGTTGCAAAATCTCTAGGCACCTTGGCATCTGCTCCCTTGAGTATCTCAGAATGTCTCTGTTTTGTAAAAACAAGGAGGTGTTGCCCTTCCTTTTCCCTTTCCCTTTCCCTTTCACTTTCTCTGGGCACTGTACCAGTCCGCGTCCCTGGTCCCTGTGACAGTCGCACAATGGAGCCCGCTGAGAGATTTTCTCTGCTGCTTGGGGACCCTCCCAGGGCTTGGAGCTCAGAGAAATCTCTTCCCCTCAGATTCCCAGAACCCAGAGTCTGAAGGCGGAGCCCAGAGCAAGCCACTGACAGAGGCATGACAGCATGTAATGTGTGGTGCGGTGGCGGGAGTGAAAGGGAAGGGAGGGCCTGGGGGCAGTTGGGAAGGAGGCGGTGGTAAGTGGGGTCCGTGCTCTCCTAGGCTTTGAAATGACTTAGTTTGCGCTATGATTTTTGCTTCACCTGGGGCTGAGATTTTTTTTTTAATGTTTATTTATTTTTTAGAGAGAAAGAGAGACAGAGTGCTAGTGGGGGAGGGGCAGAGAGAGAGGGGGACACAGAATCTGAAGCAGGTTCCAGGCTCCGAGCTGTCAGCACAGAGCCTGACGCAGGGCTTGAACTTATCATAAATGGTGTGAGATAATGACCTGAGCCGAAGTCGGACACTTAACCACCTGAGCCACCCAGGTGCCCCTGAGATTGTTTTTTAAGTTTATTTATTTTGAAAGAGACAGACAGAGTAAGCATGCATGCGTGAGCAGGGGAGGGGCAGAGAGAGAGGGAGTCCCGAGCAGGCTCTGCTCTGTCAGCACAGAGCTCAATGCCAGGCTTGAACTCACGAACCCATGAGATCATGACCTGAGCCGAAATCGAGTAGGACATTTAACCGACTGAGCCACCCAGGTGTCCCTGGGTTGGGATCTTTATAGCAGTATTCTGTTCTGTCCCTTGGAATCGCAGTGGGTTACCTACCAGGCATGGGCTCGGGCCCCTGTGTGGAACCCAAATGTGGAGGGGATTGAAGGCATGCTTTCTGGAATTGCACTGCTTACGTTCAAACCCCAGCCCCACCTCATCTGTCTGAATTCTTGTATAAGTCACTTGGCCTTCCCGCACCTCAATTTCTTCATCTGTAAAACGGGGCCGACATAGCATCTACTTCAGAGTGCTGACGAATTCACATGTGAAAGCATTTAGTATGGTGCCAGCATTTTGCCTGTGCTTAGTAGCTATTAGCTGTCATTGGAGAGAGTGCTGCTGTCCGCCTGAATCCAGCCGGCAGGGCATAGCCCTCTCCTAAGATCTCAAAGAGTGTTCATTTCCAGGTTCCTTGGGAACATTGCTCATAATATCAGCGCAAGCCTTACTAAACTTCTTAAGGCAGGGAGGAAGGCAGATGTGGAAACCAGAGGTCTTGATTTAACTCCTGGCTGCTTCGAACTCTCTGTGGGACCTTGGACCAATTTCTTGCCTTCTCTGGGCCCCAGTCTGTACATCTGTATAATGGAGAGTGTGGACTGGGTGATATCCGAGTAGATCTGTGGCCTCTCCGGACTTGGGGTGGGGCCGAATTGCCCCCTCCACTGCCCCCTGCCTGCCTCCAGAGGAGTCCTGTGCTGATCTCACTCTCCTTCCCAGGTTATGAGATGTGCACACAGGAGGCTCTCCAGGCGCAGAGGAGCCAGCTGGTGGAGCTGCTGGTCTCGGGGTCCCTGGAGGGCTTCGAGAGCATCCTGGACTGGCTGCTTTCCTGGGAAGTCCTCTCCTGGGAAGACTACGAGGGCCTCAGCCTCCTGGGCCAACCCCTCTCCCAGTTGGCCAGGCGCCTCCTGGACACTGTCTGGAATAAGGGTGCTTGGGGCTGTGAACAGCTCATTGCAGCTGTCCGGGAGGCCCAGACCGGCTGTCAGGCTCCGGAGCTTTCCTGCCGCTGGGATCCCCACTCACCCCACCCAGCGCATGACCTGCAGAGTCACCGGCCCGCCATCGTCAGGAGACTCTACAGCCACGTGGAGGGCGTGCTGGACCTGGCACAGGAGCGGGGTTTCATCAGCCGGTATGAATGTGATGAAATCAGGCTGCCTGTTTTCACGTCATCCCAGCGGGTAAGGCACTTCCGTTTTGGGCGATCAGAATTCATAGGAAAAGAGTGTTTAGTCACCGAGACTAAGTTGCCTTTGTGGAGTCAGCCCTCTGGGGAGAAAGGTGATGGGATGCTCCCTAACAAGGCAGCCAGGCAGGTAAAAGTTGTTCAGGGCCTGCTTTGTGCGACTTTGGGCTTCTCTCTGGGGACTCTCCATCCTTAATCTCCCCTGTCTCCTTTCCTCATCTGTAAAGCATCAGTAAAGCTCTCGGGAGAAGTCACTGAGTTCATGTGCATGATGCTTAGAACGGTGTCTACCAGATTCACTGCTCGTTTCCATTGGCTGCTCTCAGCTCTGTTCTCAATGCTATTCTGTACTCGTATGCTTTTTGGCTCTCTTGAATTAACAGCTCAACAGATCATGAAAATTCGTTGGATTGTATCTGTATTTAATAATTTTTACGTTGCACTTAGTACATCATTTAACTTAATAGTTAATCGTTAATTATTAGTAAGAGCCTGCTATGGACTAATGTAGCCTAAATGTCCACATTGGATTTCTGATACGGACTTGCATTGGCTCGTGGACCTTCAGAGCTGGGGTGCAACTCCCTCCGAGGATGCCATTCCACGAGACCAGAAAAGTGTCTTGGAAACTCTTTATTCACTTTTCCCCAGACAGTGACCCTCAGGGCTCTTGTGATACAGATGGAACAGTAGCTGACATCCCATTTTATATATTGGAAAATTGATGCCCAGAAAAGGGGTTTGGTGGCATGAGAGTGCCATGTTGGACCAAGTACCTTGACTCGTTTGTTCATTGTTAATTTATTCATTCATTTATTTGGCCAGAATATAGGTAGATGCCTACTATGTGCCAGATTCTTGAATCTTATTGGGCTCGATAAGCAGGCATTCAATAAATACTTGTTGACGAAGCACATGGATTATTGAATGAATTACAGCTAAATTGCAGCATTAGAATGGGCTGAATTGGGGGACTTTCTAGTTTTTATTTGACTATTTAAAAAAGTGTATTTGGCATTTAGGTAAGTGGTTGAGACTGATAGGATAAGCCAGTCTGTCCTCAAGACTGTTTTAAAGCTAGCTCAAGGTGGCTGAGTATTTACAGAGCAGATGTGATGTGGTCCCCTCTCGTTACTCCTTAGTTCACATGAAACCTACAATTGTCCCCTGAGTACTAGCTCCTTGATCCTGGCCCTGTGGGGATTACAGAAGACATGTTAGTTGTTGCACCTACCTTGGTGTCTTTTGTGATCTGTTGAGGGGATCAAATCAGCCCACACGGGAAGTTAAAGAATTGTGTCTTGTCATTTTTGATGGCGTGTTCAACAATGTGGTCTGGTCTGGATGCTCTGATGGGTTTAGAGAAGGTGGCCTCGGGTCTAGAGAAAACAGGGCACTAAGAGAGGAGGTAATTGGGTTGATGAAAAAAGAAAATAGGAGAACTCATGGGCCAAAGAAGAAATCATAATGGAAATCAGAAAATATTCGGAACCAAACAATAATGAGAACCTGGTTTATAAAAATTTATGGGGGACAGTGAAAGCAGAACATTGAAGGAAATTTGTAACCTTAAATACTGATATTAGGAAAGAAGAAAGGCTGCATTTTAACAAGCCAAGAATCCATCTGAAGAAAGGGCTCTGTGGGCAGCAGAAGCAGGGAGGGCTGGGACTGAGCTGAGTAGCTGACAAGAGATCTGCAGGTGGTAGGAGTTTACAAAGGGACTGGGCTGCCTGAGGTTGAAGTTTTTAGAATCCAGTTCTCTCTGAGCCTGTTTTGAGTTCTGGAATGCTATTGTTCTCGAACTTGGTGGCTTTCCTCCAGTGGCTGCATTTCTGACAAGTGTGGGTGGCTCTTGTGGTGTGTCCCACTAACCTTATCTTCCCAATCCAGGACTGCCTTGTATACTCTCATATACTGACCTTATAATTTCCTGTAAAGAGGTGGTTGTCATAGATTGCAGGTTGGGGGCTGAAAAATGCTATGGAACAAATCAAAATGTAAGGTAAAGAACCATATCCTTAAATACCCAATGCTACTATTCACCGAGTGCCTACCATGTGCCGGGCACTGTCCTTAGCCTCTATATTTATTGTCTCTAAGCCACACTGCTACCTTCCAAGGGTGTAGTGTTGGCTATACTGTTTCTTAACAGTGAACACTACTACCCAAACTACCCATTTGAGAAGTGGCCCAGCTAGAGTTCAAATCCAGGCCTGACTGTCTCCAGAGCTTATGATCTTTACTCTCTGACATGAAATATGGGGCTTCGTGGGGTGAACTCGCACAGGTGAGCATAACAGTTGCTAGCAAACCTGAGGCTGTAATACCAGCTGTCCATCTGACTCGTGCACCTGCTAAGGTGGCTAGGGCCAGGGTGTCAGGCTGAATCGCTTGACTCTTTTACAATATTAACTCCAACACCTTTAACTTGGGAAATGTAGCATGCCAACAGAGAAACGTATAATGCCCTATATGGTGGTATAAACATGTTCCCATTCACCCATGCGAAGGCATAGAATGTTACTAGTACTTTCCTCGATCGCAACCGCTAGCCTGACTTCTGTGTTAAATCAATTCTTTGCTTTTCTTTATAGTTTTAACACCTTATGCAATGATTCTCCGAGCAATGTGTTTTGTTTTGAAAAACACGTAGCAAGCACAAGCATAGCGGTGTCTGGAAAGGGTAGTGCTGCCTCACTTTCTTGGATGCAGGCTCCCAGGAGCAGGGATGCTGAACAGGGTCTCAGGGACATGGTCTGGCTTCACCTTCTCAAGTTTGTATGGGCTCCTGCTGAGAAGTCAGTGGGCAAAGTCATGAGTGAGTCCTGAGAAATATAGGATTCACTACAGCTGGAGGATCTGGTAGGGCGGATATGAGTCAGGGGCCGGATGTCCAGCAGGAATATGGTCAGAGGAAGTGGGCTCTCTGTGTGTTCGGTTGTAAGCTTGTCAACGGCTCTTCCAGCTCCCAGGAATAGGGCCAGGCCAAACACTTCTGTGGGGTGAAATGGGTGTCCTCAGCTGACCCAGGCAACAGGGGGCGAGAGAAAGAATGACATTAGCCTGTGGCGCAGGCACACCAAATATAGACAAGGATTAGAGCCAGGCCTGCCTGGACATTTAGGATATAATTACCCTCAACACATCTGAGTCTTGAGTCACACTGCTCCAATCTTCCTCGACTAGTGGTCTTCTGCTTGCAGTGCGGAGCCGTCATCCCAAGATTTCCCTTTATGGTCCTCTTGTGTTGGTTTTCCTAAATCCTGATTACTATGTCTTCCTTTTCATGGTTTGTTCTATTCTGGGAGATCAGGTCTCACCTCTGCTTTAAAATGAGTATATAGGAGTTAAATTTTAAGCTCTTCTATATCGCAGACTTTCCTCGTATTTGGTCAGTAATTTGGCTGGGTATAGAATTCTGGGTTGGTCATCATTTTTCTTCAGAATTTGAAGATGATCACTCCCTTATCTGCTGTCTTCCAGAGAAGAATTGCTAGAATTCCAAAACTATTTTATAGCTCGTTCTGGAAGCATGTAAAATTTTCTTTTGGCCCTTAACATTCTGAAATTTCACAATGATGTGCCTTAGTGTTTTTCCATTGTGCTGGACACTCAAGGGGCACTTTGAACCGAAAACTCATGTCTTTATTGTCTGGAAAATTTTCTTGGTTACTTCATTGGTGATTTCTTTCTGTTTTCTCTCTTCTCTCTTTATGGAACTACTATTTGAATTTTAGGACTCCTGGACTGATCCCCTAATTTTCTTCTCCTTCTTTTCTGTTTTCCATCTCTGTGTCCTTTTGTACTACTTCCCCTATGATATCTTCAACTTATCTTTAAAACCTTGCATTTTTCATTTTTGCTATCACTTTTAATTTCCAAGAGCTATTTAAAAATGTTTCTTATTATAGCATCCTGTTTTTGTTTTATGGATGAAATTTCTTGTCTTACTTAAGGATCATAATGATACGGTGTGGGTTTTTTGGTGTTGTTGTTACTGTCATTGTTTGTTTTGTGGGGGGGGCAGATTTTATTTTTTCACCCTGCATCACCTTTTTATCCTACAAGTTGCTTTTCCCTTCTCCACTTATTTGGGCTCAGTCTCCCATAGTAGATGCTTTCTTTGGGCATATGATGATCCTTAGTTGTCTTCTCATGACTGAAATAGACTCTCTAAAACTTAATGGAAACTCAGAGGCTGCAGGTGATACTTGTCTACCTTGAGTTTCACTGTAGACATTTTGGGAAGTGGTTCTTTTTGTATCTTGAGACCTTTCCCCCTAGGCTGGTCAAGTTACCAGTGTAGACGTCACAGACCTCCTGCCTGGAAGTAAAGGTTTGACCGCCAGAGTTGTGGGAACCCAGTGAGTAAGAGGGCTGAGGGCTGGGTGGTTATAGTGTTGGGGAGAGGTATCAGCATTCAATACTCATTTTGCATGTGGTCATTTAAACCTTCTTTTAGGGTATGACACCCACTTCCATTATTGTACCTGGTGCCTCCCAGTCCAGGGACCCTGTTTGAGCCTTTCCAGAATGCAAATCTCTGCACTTTGCCATGGCAGGGCAGGGACAGTTGCTGTTGACTTGGAGTGGGTAAAGGAAACTGGAGATCTATTTTATAAACAACTTTGACTTAGCCCTCCTTAATTTGACCATTTCCTTTGGTTCTCAAGGTACCTGATGCTTTTTTTTTTTTTTACATGAAAAGATTTTTTAAAGTTCGTCATTTCTTTCTTTTTATTTATTTTTTTTGACAGAGAGATAGCAAGCAGGGAAGGGGCAGAGAGAGAGGGAGAAAAAATCCCAAGCAGGCCCCACCCTGCCAGTGCAGAGCCCTATGCGGGGCTGGAACTCACGAACTGCAAGATCACGACCTGATCCAAAATCAAAAGTCAGATGCTTAACCGACTGAGCCACCCAAGTGTCCCTGTACCTGATGCTTTTAATTCCAGAGACCTTTATAGATTCTGAGATGTACATTGTGTGCTTTTCAACCTGCCCATTGTTGGATGAGGATTTGGCCTTCGGGGCTCTTCTAAGTCTATTACTATTTATTCATTTGGCAAGTCCTTAAGTTCATGCTCTGTGCCAGGCACTGTTCTAGGTGTTGAGGATATATCGGTGAACAAAACAGACAAAAACCCTTGTCCTGGAAATACTCACATTCCAGTGCAGGGAGACGGGCAATAAGCAAAAGGAGGAAATGGCAGAACATCCTGGGAGGTGATATGTGCTGTGGAAGAGAAGTAGAATGTGTCTGAGGGTTCAGAGTTACAGAGTTGCACCTGTAGGTGTGGGGGTGGGTGTAGATTAGGGGTTTTGTTTTGGGTATCTTAAGCCGGAGGTGTTTACGGAACATGTAAGTGGAGACAGCAGGGAGGTAGTTTGAGATGTGCCCAGCGAAGGTTCAGGGGAGCAGTTTGGGTTGGCGATGAAAATGTGGGAGGTCGTACTCAGAGATGGGATTTCAAGCCTCAGGGCTCCATGAAATCACCTCTCTTCCAAATGATTTGCAGCTTCCAGAACTGTTTTTCCTATCCTTGCAGGTTTATAGATTTATGTCTTTTTTTTTTCTTTCCTTTTTTTATGTTATTCACTCTTACTCGGGGCCAGATTGGCTGTGTGTTCACTCTGCCACGTAATACCGTGTCTTGCTGTTGTGGCTGTTTTACTGGCGTTTTATTGGGGTGGGGGGAGAGACGTCTATGAAATTGGAGTAATCCGCGGAAACCTTCACACACCCGTCCGTCGGCTTTCTGGAAAGACACCGACTTTTGCTTTCCCCACAGGCAAGAAGGCTGCTGGATCTTGCGACCGTGAAGGCGAATGGGTTGGCCGCCTTCCTTCTACGACATGTTCAGGAATTGCCAGTCCCGGTGGCCCTGCCTTTCAGTGGTATGTATATGTTCTTCTCAGTTCATCAGAAAGGGAAAGAAAGGCTGTACAGATTGAAGGTTAAGAGCGAAACTCCAGAGCGAGACATCCGTTAGATTTCTCCTCACTGGCTGTGCAGGCCTCCCTCAGGCTCAGTTTCCTGATTTCAAGGATAACACCACCACCGACTCACTGGGCTAGTGGGAAGATCGAAAGGGTTCCCATGTGTAATATTAGGGTTAGCTTTTATTCGTGAGCTGCACCGTGAAAACTGGAGCTACCACGCGTTGACGCTAAAAACAGGTGTCCCATACTGGCCAAACTCTGATTATCTGCACTGAAAAGGAGACACTTTTGAGATAGGGCTGTTATCTCTTGATTTCTGCAGTCACTATCAGAAACCCCAGGACCGAGTGGACTTAGATAATGTGGTATCTCTCATTGCACACGTTCACCAACCCATCTCTGGAACGGGAGGGGGCTCGGATAACTCAGCTGCAACAGCTCAGGCGTCCTCCCGGGTGCTCTGTTTGCGACAGTCTTAAGAAATGGCTGTTATTTTTTCCACTTTACAGAGGTGAAAACTGGGGCAGGGAGGGCGAGTGACGGGCTGGGGAGCACAGTGCTCCGATTGGCCCTTGGTTAATGTGTGCCATTGACATCATCAAGCACAGCTGGCTTTCATGCGTTTTACCACTATGACATGGTGCAAGATCCCCCAGGGTGACAATTCCGAAGTTGATGATGGACATGTATTTGGGTTTAAAATGAGAGAGGGGCGCCTGGGTGGCTCAGTCGGTTAAGCATCCGACTTCAGCTCAGGTCACGATCTCACGGTCCGTGAGTTTGAGCCCCGCGTCGGGCTCTGGGCTGATGGCTCAGAGCCTGGAGCCTGCTTCCGATTCTGTGTCTCCCTCTCTCTCTGCCCCTCCCCCGTTCATGCTCTGTCTCTCTCTGTCTCAAAAATAAAATAAACGTTAAAAAAAATTTTTTAAATGAGAGATACCTTTTTTTTTTTTCCTTTCTCCCCCTGGAGAATTTTATATTGTTGGTGGCTGGAAAACCTGCCTTAGAAATCAGGGTATTAGAGGGGCGCCTGGGTGGCTCAGTCGGTTGAGCGTCTGACTTCGGCTCAGGTCACGATCTCACAGTTCTTGGGTTCGAGCCCCGCGTCGGGCTCTGTGCTGACAGCTCAGAGCCTGGAGCCTGCTTTAGGTTCTGGGTCTCCCTCTTCCTCTGACCCTCCCCTGTTTGCGCTCTGTCTCTCTCTCTTTCAAAAATAAACATTAAAAAAAAAAAAAAAGAAATCAGGATATTAGAGAAAAAGGTGTATATCTTCTGGTATCCGTTCAGGGCTCCTGGTATATCCAGAGGGCATTAAGAGCGGTGATAATCATCAGCTCTGGGAGCAGAAGAGGAGACACAAACACAGGGCATCTCCTTCGGATGCATAAATACAGCTTTGGTATTCCAAGGGTGCTCTGTGAGAATTTCTTGTTCCCTTCTGAGTTGAGAACAAATGGGCCAGTATTTGGTTGGGAGCAGTGAGGCCATGATGCTCTAAGGTCCCCCAACCCTGGGGCCTCTGGACCAGCACTTCCTCATTCCCTAAAAGGGAACTACCCCCTGACACAGGAAGTGGTTTGTTCGCATTGGCTACTGGGATAATAAAGGAAAAGCAGCAGTCCTGTGGGCACACCCTGTGTTGCAGAGGGCCGGCGAAGAAGATGGGGAAGTGAGTCTTGATTAAAGAATCTCATCCACGTGCTTGACCCGGGCACCCTAGTGACGCTGAGACCATTCAGTGTCAGGTCCACTTGGATCATCCAGGATAATCTCCCCATCTCGGTGTCTTTAGTTCAGTCACATTTATCGAGTCCTTCTTAAATTTAATTTGATTTGTTTTAATTTATGTTTTTATTTGAGAGAGAGAGAGAGTGGGGGAGAGAGAGAATATCTCAGGCAGGCTCTATGCTTAGCAGGGCTCCATCCCATGACTCTGGGATCATGATCCGAGCTGAAATCAAGAGTTGGACGCTCAACCAACTGAGCCACCGAGGCACGCCTGGCTAGTCCCTTTTTTTTATTATTAAAAAAAAAATTAGGGGCGCCTGGGTGGCTCAGTCGGTTAAGCGTCCGACTTCAGCTCAGGTCATGATCTCGCGGTCCGTGGGTTCGAGCCCCGCGTCGGGCTCTGTGCTGACAGCTCAGAGCCTGGAGCCTGTTTCAGATTCTGTGTCTCCCTCTTTCTCTGACCCTCCCCTGTTCATACTCTCTCTCTCTCTCTGTCTCAGCAATAAATAAATGTTAAAAAAATTTTTTTTTAAATTAATGTTTATTTATTTTTGAGAGAGAGAGAGAGAGATACAGAGCATGATGGGGGGGGGGGGTGGCGAGCAGAGAAAGAGGGAGACCCAGAATCTGAAGAAAGCTCCAGGCTCTGAGCTGTCAGCACAGATCCCGACGTGGGGCTCAAACCCCACGAACCGTGAGACTGTGACCCGAGCTGAAGTCGGACGCCCAACCGACTGAGCCACCCAGGTGCCCCTCTGGCTAGTCCCTTTTTAGCAAGTCCAGTAACGTGTTCGTAGATCATACGGATTAGGACATGGGTGCTGCTGGTGTGCCTACCAAATCCTTTAGTAATAATGATAATAAATACCATCTTCTGAGAATTTGTCATATGTCAGACATTCTTCCAAACTATTTTATCTCATTTCCTCCTGTAACAATCCTTCAAGGTGTGGATTGTCCCTAATTCTGGGGATAAGTATACTGAGGCCAGAAAGGTTGAGTGGCTTGTGCAAGCTAATGGTGGACCCAGCTTTCAAAGTCAGGTGTATCTGACTTTAGAAACTGCGCTCCTAGGCTCTTACACCGTTTGTCTTTAGAAAGACACAACCGAGGTTGAGTGGTGAAGGCTATCTGACCAGTATGGCGGGACAGGCATTGGAATGCCGGTCTTCTGATCCCAGCCCAATGCTCCTTCTAATCTACAGATCTTCCCGATGTCAGTAATAATAATACCACTCGCTAATATCCTTTGAGCATTTTGTGTTGGGCACTGAATGGAAGCACTTGACTTGAATTATCTTAATTGGTCCGTGTAAACCCTATAAGGTAGGGACCACCATTTTCCCCCTTCACAGGGGAGGAGACCCAGGTTAAGGAAGGTTACGTGACTATCATCAAAGCCCGTAGCTTGCAAGGGGACAGCCAGGACTGGCCCGCACCGGCTAGTGTCTCCACACAGAACATCACATTCCCCCATGCACCTGCTCTGTCAGATGGCGTCTTCCCCACGATCCTGCCTCATTTGCCTCTTCTTCCAGATGCCGCGTGTGAGAAGTACATGTCCAAGCTGAGGACCACGCTATCTGCTCAGTCTCGTTTCCTGAGCACCTATGATGGGGCAGACAATCTTTGCCTGGAGGAAGTGTACACAGAGAATGTTCTGGAAATCCGGACAGAGCTGGGTGTGGCCGGCCCCCCACCGAAAAGCCCCGCCACCCTGGGCCTGGAGGAACTCTTCAGCACCTGTGGCCACCTCAACGACGACGCTGACACCGTGCTGGTGGTGGGCGAGGCGGGCAGCGGCAAGAGCACTTTGCTGCAGCGGGTGCACTTGCTGTGGGCCACGGGGCGCCACTTCCGGGAATTCCTCTTCGTCTTCCCATTCAGCTGCCGGCAGCTGCAGTGTGTGGCAAAGCCGCTGTCCGTGCAGACGCTGCTCTTTGAACACTGCTGTTGGCCCGACGTCGGCCGCCAGGACGTCTTCCAGTTCCTCCTTGACCACCCCAACCGCGTCCTCTTAACCTTCGACGGCTTCGACGAGTTCAGGTTCAGGTTCACGGATCGTGGCGAGCGCCACTGCTCTCCGACCGACCCCACGTCGGTCCAGAATCTGCTGTTCAACCTACTGCAGGGCAACCTGCTGAAGAACGCCCGCAAGGTGTTGACCAGCCGTCCGGACGCGGTGTCGGCTTTCCTCAGGAAGTACCTGCGCATGGAACTCAACCTGAAGGGCTTCTCGGAAGAGGGCATCGAACTGTACCTGAGGAAGCGCCACCGCGAGCCGGGGGTGGCCGACCGCCTCATCCGCATGCTCCGAGCGACCTCAGCCCTGCACGGCTTGTGCCACCTTCCCGTCATCACGTGGATGGTGTCCAAATGCCACCAGGAACTGTTGCTGCAGGGCGGGGGGTCCCCAAGGACCACCACGGATATGTACCTGCTGATCGTGCAGCATTTTCTGCTGCGCGCCTCCCCGCCCGATGCGGCCCCCCGCAGCCCGGGGTCCGGGCTGCTTCGAGGCAGGCTCCCCGCCCTTCTGCACCTCGGCTGGCTGGCCCTCTGGGGCCTGGGCATGTGCTGCTACGTGTTCTCCTCCGGGCAGCTCCAGGCGGCACACGTCGACGGCGACGACGTCTCTCTAGGCTTCCTGGTGCGCGCCAAGAGCGTCGCGCCCGGGAGCGTCGCCCCCCTGGAATTCCTGCACATCACCTTCCAGTGCTTCTTCGCCGCCTTCTACCTCGTGCTCAGCGCCGACGTGCCACCGTCCTCGCTCAGACGCCTCTTCCGCTGTCACACGCCGGGCGGCTCGCTCCTGGCCAGGCTGCTGCCCGCGGCGTGCGTGCGGCGCCCGGGGCGCGAGGAGGGCGGCGTGGCGGCGTTGCTCCAGGAGGCCGAGCCGCACAACCTCCAGATCACGGCGGCCTTCCTGGCGGGGCTGCTGTCCCGGGAGCACAGGGGCCTGCTGGCCGAGGGCCAGGCGTCTGAGAAGGCCCTGCTCCGGCGCCGGGTCTGCGCCCGGTGGTGTCTGTCGCGCAGCCTCCACAAGCACTTTCACGCCATCCCCCCGGCCGTGCCCGGGGAGGCCAAGAGCATGCACGCCATGCCCGGGTTCGTCTGGCTCAGCCGGAGCCTGTACGAGATGCAGGAGGAGCGACTGGCGCGGGAGGCCGTGCGAGGCCTGAAGGTCGGGCACCTCAAGCTGACCTTTTGCGGCGTGGGCCCCGCGGAATGTGCCGCCCTGGCGTTTGTGCTGCGGCACCTGCGGCGGCCCGTGGCCCTGCAGCTGGACCACAACTCTGTAGGTGACGTTGGTGTGGAGCAGCTGCTGCCTTGTCTCGACGTGTGCAAGGCTCTTTAGTGAGTGTTGCTGGGCACTGCCCGCTGTGCACAGGTTGGCGGGGGGGGGGGGGTGGTGGAAGGGATGCCACCCCGGAGATGCCGGTGTGGGAGCACCAGGCTAGGACCCAGGAGTCGGGGCCCAGCGCCAGCCCCGCCACCCCTTCTGTGCAACCCCCAGCCCAGCCCCTTCCCCGGTCCGAGCCTTCCTTACAACGTAGGAGAACGACAGCCGTGCTTATTGAATGTCCTGGGTGTCAGGCACTGTGTTACACGCTTCCTGGAATTAATTCCTTTAATCTCCGTGACCACCCTGGGCTGTAGGCAGGGACGTTATTATCCCCCTTATCCTCAAAATTTTTTAATGTTTACTAATTTTTGAGAGAGAGAGAGAGAGCGTGAGCGGGGGACTGATAGAGGGTCTGAAGCAGGCTGTGTGATCCAAGACTCAGCTCACAACTGTGAGACCGTGACCTAAGCTGAAGTTGGATGCTCAACCCCCTGAGCCACCCAGATGCTCCCCATTATCCTCAAATCGAGGCTCAGAGAAGCAAAGTGACTGGTCTCGAGTGACCCAGGAAATGGTAGAGCTGGGGTTCACATATAACACCTTTCCGGGGACAGGTCTGTGCTCCCCACAAGCAGCCTATTTATGGACAGCGTTCAGGGGCTCCATGAGAACCTTGAAGTGATGTGCAAAGTTTTGTGTACTAAGTGTCTGTATTAGGAACGAGCCGAAATTTAGAGGTGACTTGTGCCCCTCGAGAGATTTTAAAATCCCAATGAGATGAGGATTTCAGGATCCAAGAGCTGGAAAGTGGCCACGGACTGCCACCTGCCCTCGTAGCCCGCATGCTGTGCAGAGTCCAGATGAGATTTTCGCCACCACCCGTACTGGTCCCAGCACCCTCCCCCCGCCCCCTCTGAGGGCGTGAGCTTTCCCCCTTGGGAATGTCTGTTCCAGCACCCGTGGGCCAGGTGAGAGCAGAGGGCATGCCCGGGTCTCGTGGCCAGCGTTCTGCAGACTCCCCAACTTCCCTTCCGTCCTTGAAAGGGGATGTCCTGCGCCCTGTTTAAAACCGCTGAAAAAGCAGAAGGTAGCTTCAAGTTAAAATCGACTCACAGCCTTCCAGGGCTTTTGGTCTATCCCAGGTGACTTTATTTGCCCCGAAGCAAGGGACAAGCCTTTCCTTGAATATATTACGATGGCCTACTTCCTCTGGGCTACAGCATTAAGACTTTTTTTCTCTCTTTGGAGCAAACATATGGATATCTCTTAGAAATTGTAGGGTGGCCTGTGTTATCCTTTCCATAGGGACCATGGTCATAAGTTTGTTTGCATAATGTAATAATAATATAACGTTAGCATATTTTATGCAGCTCACGTGTGCATTATAGGTAACGTATGTTGTGAATATATCAGGAGGAAACAGATAACACATTGAAATTGGGTGGTTTGCAGACTGTTTAGAAGGGACTGGGCAGCAGTTAGGAAGAGCGAGAAGGGAAAGTGCAGGGTCCTGGGGCCAGTGACTGTGGCGGTGGGGGTGGGGACGGGGCTGTCACCGTCCTCAAGCCTGGAGGGGCAGGGCTGGGGGAGAGGTGTGGAGAAGGCTGCCTGATAGAAACTGAGGCTACAGAAAGCTGGAAGGGTGGGGTCTGGGGGAATAAACCCTGGCTTTTCCTCCCCTTCTTGCTCTTGCCTTGACCCCCAGACAGAAAGCCAACACAGGGTGCCTGCTGCTGTAGTCCATGGGCATCAGCCCCTCAGGACCGAGAGCCAGGTAGAAAGAGGAAAGCGGATCTGGCCAGGGAAATGGAAAGATGGCCAGCACAATACTTGATCTCCCCAGGAAGGAGGAACCGCCATATTTTCACTCAAGAAGTCCGAGACCTATCTGTGGGAGTCATTTACCTGATAGAATTATGAGTCCATTCTTGTGGATAATGAGCCCATAGTTCTCAAAGGGGTCCTCGAGCCCTGGGAGGTCAGGAACCGCTGGCTGGGATGATCCTTCTAGACCAGTCCATCCCTAGAATGAATGGATCCTCTCTCCTCAGGAAAGCCTTGCCACTCCCAGGATGTGTCCAAGGGCTGAGGGGGGGTTAGAGGTCTCTCTCCGTTTTCGGAGGAAGATGAGGATGCTCATCTTCCATGCTCAGCCTAGAGGTGCAGAGAAGCATGTAGAAATGCAGATTCGGAAGCCTACCCCCAGCGATTCTCGCTCCCTCGGTCTGCGGGGGGTGGGGTGGTGCGGCCAGGGATCGATGTTTTCTAACTGACATCCCTGGTGATACTGCTCCAAGGAGTCCAGAGCCACCCTGTGAAAACAGCTGGTCTGTGGGAACCAGCTTGATTTTCCATGAACAATAAAAGACCTTGACTAAGTTCTACTGCTCTTTACTCTCCACACAGAAATTGCCAGCATTATGTGGGAGGGGAAATGATCTGGAGGTCAGGTATTTCCTGTGTGTGTGTGTGTGTGTGTGTGTGTGTGTGTGTGAGAGAGAGAGAGAGAGAGAGAGAGAGAGACAGAGAGACAGACAGACAGAGACAGAGACAGACAGAGGCTGGCGAGGAGGTGCTCCTCTCCCCCAGAGCCATGCTGTATCTCTCCCACTTGAAATGTTTCCATGCCAACAGAAACAAACCCTCAGCCTCCAGGAAGCCTGTCTACAAAGTGCCCCCATATAGCTTTCTTTAGGCCCTGGATCTGACTCTAGGGTTCTGGCTTTCAAAATTTTTTGGCTGCAGGGGGCCTTGGGACAGAGGCGTACAAGGTCATGCTTAACGGTGGGCTTTAGAGCCAGACCGCCTGGGGCCCAGATCCTTTAGGTGCTGTGCAACCTTGGCAAAGTCACTTCACTTGTCTGTGCCTCAACTGCCTTCCCTCTAACGGACATCATAATGGTACCTACGTCGTGGGCTTTTGTGAGGATTAAACACCTTTACTATTGGGAAGCGCTTGGGTCGGTGCTGGCACATCAGATGCCCCATGCGTGCGAGCAGCCGTGATTACAGCTACCTTCTGCCTGCGCCAGGCACTCACAGGGCTTTGTGTGTGCTGTCTCTTTAAATCCTCTCTCAGCCAGGTGAGGCTGGGAATACCATCTTCCCCCCCCCCCTTTTTTTTTTTTTACAGCAAATAGCTAGTAAGTGGCTGCTGAGGATGAGAGTTTCCACGGAGGGAAGATTCCAGATCCCCAAGCTGTTAGCCTTTAAGTCAGGGTCTCCCAGATCTGCCTGAGGATGAAGAATCCTAGGCACGGTTGTTAATATACACAGATCCCTGGGCCCCAACCCCCCACCCCACCCCCACTCCCAGAATTGCCAGCTCCAGGGGAGGGGCCCCAGAGTCTGTATTTTAGGGATGCTTTCTGAAGATCTTGTGATCAGGTGAGTTTGGGGGCGCCACCCCGAGAGGAGTGTCAGAGGGGGCTTTCTGGGCAGGGTCTGACGACAGGAGTGATGTCACTGGGGTGAAGTGCTGGACGGCAGGGCCTCCCTGACCACGGCTCACTTGCTGGTGTTCCAGAGTCTTGGCCACTCTTGTCTGACTGGTCTGCCGTCTGGTACCCACTGTCACCCCCAGGGTGGCCTGGCTAGTTCCCGACACACCCTCCCAGCTAGGAACCTTCTGTTAGGCTGCTATGGTGATCATTTCTGTTTTACAACATGGAAACAGTGCCTCAGCCTAGGACTCCAGTGACCCGCCGGGACTCCAGCGTTCTTTAGCAGGAACTCTGGGGCCCCACCTCCTGAGCGGTCCCCCACATGGTGCATGACGTCAGCACCCTGACCAGGGATGGGGGCGTCTCCTCTTTCTTGGGGTGCTCAGCCCTTGCGGTGTTTCCCAGAAACACAGATGCTGGCACTTTGGGCACGAGCAGAAGTCTCTTTTGGGGTCTTGTTTATTTCTCTTTTCTCAGCTCCATTTTCCAAATCTATTTGTCTTTTTTTCTTAGCTTGCGAGATAACAATATCTCAGACCGAGGCATCTGTAAGCTCGTCGAACATGCTCTTCACTGTGAGCAGCTGCAGAAGTTAGCGTAAGTCGGGCTCGAGTGGTGGACATCGTGTCCCCGGCCACGCTCTGGGTCGTGCCGTTTGGGCAGCAGCCGTGAGCTGCGGCGAGGGTGTTGGCATATTTGGAGGGTGCAGGTGACTCCTGGGTCGTGGGAATGGGCTACCCTGGGCTTGGGGTGGTCCCTGACTGCTGTGCTAGGTCTCCATGTCTCCTCTCCTTTGGAACGTTCCAGTCTCTTCAACAACAAACTGACCGATGGCTGTGCACACTCCGTGGCGAGGCTCCTTGCGTGCAGGCAGAACTTCTTGGCTTTGAGGTGAGCCCAGGGCTTTCCTATTCTGTGGAAATTGTTTTTCTTCTTCAGAGCTGAGTCAGTTCGGTCTGGTCCTGGCCCTGGTTCGGCCCCTACTGGGCTCGTGATCTGCTGACTGAATCAGGGGCAGTGTCTCCTTTGAGCAGGGTTTCGCTAATGCTGTGACCTCCCCAGCAAGCCCAGGATTGGCTCTGCTGAGGGCTGCCTGCCCTTTGACCTTGGGGCCCCCAGGGCTGAAGACGGTTTCTGGGACCCTTTCCTTCCCTGTGTCTAAGAGTGTCACAAGCTGGGGTTACCGGGTTTCCTAGTGTTCATTGAGCACGTGTTGCGGGGGGAGGCACGTGGATCACCTGCCACCACAGCTGTGACAGCCAGTTGCTGAAAAGCTCTCAGAAGGTCCTTGCCCAGCTCGGTGGGTGCCGGCTTTGCACTCCAGTCTTTGATGTCTGCCTTTCTGCTGCTCCTGACCTTCCTGGCTCCGTGGGGGTCTCTCTCCCATCTGACACCATTCAGTCACCTGTCCTGCTGGCCCCCGGGTCAGCCTGGCTTCTCTTTCTCCCTGGGGTCTTCTTGCTTCCTGGATTTATGTGACAGTAAAAGAAGACAAAGTAAACCATCGCTTTTGTCCATTCTTCGTACCTGCTGGGCTGGGTTTGGGGTTCGAAGCCGCCATGTTAAAATTACTAACCATGTGGCCCAGTCTCAGGCAGGGCTGCTGAAGCCAGCCCCAGTGGCGCTGTTCTGTACAAAGGACTCTCTTCTTCTTTTTGTTTTAACTTTTTAAAACTTAATTCCTTTTGAGAGAAAGAGAGCGAGCAGGGGAGGGGCAGAGAGAGAGGGAGACAGAATCCCAAGCAGGTTCCGTGCTGTCAGCACAGAGCCTGATACGGGGCTTGAACTCACGAACTGCGAGATCATGGCCTGAGCCCAAGTCAAGATTTGGTCGCCCGGGCTCCCCACAAAGGACTCTCTTCTGTTGCTACCACCTGCTCCCCCAGACTCAGGATGCTGAGAGCGGCTGTGGCCAGAGCGGGGGGCTGGCCTATCCCCCAGGGAAGGCTGTGGGGTAGTATGCTCAGAATTTGAAGCCTGGGTTTTGGGCTGGTATAGCAGAATAGTTGAGAGAGCATGGGGTTCTGGGGCCAGACCAACTGAGGTTTGGATCTAGGATCCCTGAGATTTGAATCCTCATTTGCTATGTGACCTTGGGTCAGCCCAATGTCTCTGTGACTCTGTTTCCCCTTCTGTAAAATGTAGATAATAATTACAGCTTCCTCCTAGGTTGTTGTAACGGTTAAATGAGTTAGGATACATAGAAAGCTGGCGCGATATGGTCAGTGCTTTATGGAGGGAGCTTAGTGGCTAAAAGGTGGTGGGTAATCATGTAAATTCTCAGCGTGTTTATCTGTTTATCCTACGGTAGTTCAGCCCTCCCAGAAGGGATTAGATGCGGAACTATTTGTTGGGAAAAATGCCTCCGAGGGGAAATGGGGAAGGGGGCTGGAGGAGGCTGGGAGAGTCAGCTCACTACAGCGCAAGTCTGACCCTGAGAGACGGGGAGAGGGAAGGAAGGAAGGCTGGGAGGAAGCCTCTAGACCTTGGGGCAGTTCTGAGAGCACAGAAGGCTGTGGGGGAGTCCTCCAGCCAGATTTGCCCAGCAGAGTCTTGTGTTTCCCAGTCACTGGCTGGGAGCAGCCTGTGGGAAGCGACCTTGAATTTCCCGGCACAGCAGCCTGTGGTCAGAGGTGTGGGAGGGCACCCTGCCCCTTCTCAAAGAGGATAATAGTGCCTGCTCTGCAGGGTAGTTGTCAGCCAGAGTGGCTTCAAGGGCGTGAAAGTTCTCTAAAAAGAGGAAAAGTGTGTTATTAATTCCAGGAAGCCTGGGGTCGTGAGTAAGAGTTCTGGGGACCTCTCCAAAGTTCTCTGAGGTATCTGGATACGGCTGAACCCTCCTTCCTCCAACCTCCCAACCCCCCTGCAGAATCCCTTGCCCTTTCCCAGCAGCTTGGGCGGAACAGGTGAAAGCCACCTGCAGCAACGAGGGACCCAGGAAAGCTGCAGGGGGCACGGAGTCTGGCACCAGCTGGTGGCTGAGACAGGAGGAAAAGGTGTGACAGTGGGTCACCCTCCCTCCCCTGGGGAAACCACCTCGTAGGACAGCTGACAATAGTGCCTCCTGCCCATACCTGTCACACTGCTTTGCAAAACAGGTTTCCCCCCACTTTTTCCCCTTTGCAGCTGGAGAATGAACTAGCGGGAGTCACGGTTGAGTAAGGTTGGCCAAGCAGGAATAGACTAGCACCCGGGCAGTCTGCTCGACAGGCAGGAAGAAGTCGGGCTGCCTCAAAGCTTTTCTCCACGTTTCTGTGTCTGGGACACACTTCCTCCACCAGCCCCGGGTGCTTCTGGGCACTAACATCCCCACGTCCGTCCCACACTTCTTCAGCCTCCCTGCCTTCTTTTCCAGGCTGGGCAATAACCACATCACTGCCTCGGGAGCCCAGGTGCTGGCTGAGGGGCTCAGAGCCAACGCCTCCTTGCAGTTCTTGGGGTAGGTTGGATTCTGGGGCAGAGGGGCCCCCGTGGGGGCGGGTTGGGGGACTTAGCAGGTGCAATTTTTCAGCTGGAAGGCCCCAGAGGCAGCGGGAGAGAGCGGGTGGCCCCTGGCTGCCTCATACTTGCCTTTCACTCAATAAACAGGAAGTTCAGGATGTGGGGGGTGGGCAGTGCCCCTGAGTGGGTGGCAGGAAGCCCTCTGGTCCTCACTGGTGCTAGGGCTGTGCCTCTCACCTTTGGGAGCTTCTGAAGAGTGCCATTGCCTGGGCCCCACCCAAGGGGTGAGAATCAAGGGAAGAGAAGTAAGTGGACCAGGCTGGAGACGGGACCCAGGACAGGAGGGGGCTTCGCCGGGTCCTTCTGAGCGTTTGCGGCTGCAGGGTCGTGCCGAGCCTTCCAGTGAGGGGAGAGGAGTCAGGCACAGGCTGGGAGGGCAGTCCCACAGACCACAGGTCCCCAGAGTATGTGTGTGTGGGGGAGGGGCTTCCTCTGGTGGCTGAGTGACTGCCACCCCCCACCCCCGCCCCTAGGGTTGCAACCGGGCAGTCCCCTGTAGCCCTGCTGCTGTCCTGCCTTACCTGGTGTGAGCTGGCATCCATTTGATGAGAAATGGGAGTCTGAGAACCCAAGACTGTAGGAAGGGACACTAATCTTAGGGCCCAACCCATTTCCTCGGCAGGCAAGCTGCCCACAAGCTCAGCCAGAGCTAAGGGCAGAACCAGGTTGCTTGAGAGATCAGCACCTTTTCCACGCTGCATTACCAGGAGCACAGAGTCCAGTACAAGGGTGGCCCCAGCCCCACCAAGCTCTCTCCTGCTCGAGGTCACAACCAGCGTATGCGGGCTGTTCTCTTTCAACACCTCTTTGTTAAGGCACCTGTCTGCACCAAGCACTGTGCTAACCCCCTGCCCCCCCCCCCCACCAGATACTATCATATGACACAAACCGTTCTGAATATTGGTTTTTGTTTTTTTGTGTGTGTTTTTTTTTGCCTGCTTAACAATATATCTTTTGTACCATAACGACTTCATTTTTAAAACACTAGCTGGTTGGTATTCCACTGGCTGGATGTCTGTAATCTATGTAACTGGCCCCATGTTGGTGCGCCCTTACGTTATTCCAGGTTTTTCGCTATGACGTAGTTTTTTGCTCTCTCCCCAGGGGCGCAGAGCAGTGCTGGCACACAGCCAGAGCTCAATAAATATTAACCAGATGAATGAAAGCGTGGTGAACATCCTAGCTCGGCTAGCTTTGCTCACATGTGCACAGACAGGTCTGGGCTAGCTTCCCATATGTAAAACAGCCAGGTCATAAGGAACGAGTTGGGCTCCACCTTTGAAAAGGGAAGTTTCTCAATTTCTGTGGGCCTGAGGGGGATGACCCAGGAGGTGAAGGAGTATGACACCGTGAGGAAATGGGGGACATTAGGGAAGAACAAGAGAGAGAGCTGGCTTGCGGGAGAAGAGTGAGATTTGTTTTGGGTGCTCCCAGAGGGTAGTTGAGGACCTGTGGGTGGCAGGCACCAGGAAGCAGATCTGACCTACATATCAGGAAAAATGTCGCCACGCTGTGAATTGACTTTGAGAGTGAGTGACTGAGTTCCTTGTCCCTGAGGACGTGTGCTGGGTGGGCCTCTACTATTCTGTAAGTCTGACTGAAAAATGAATTCAGTTTCACCATCCCTCCCAAAAGGTGGAGGCAGATCCACTTTGCTGGGGCCTAGGAGCCCCTCTCAGATCTTTCTGGAAGGTCCCAGAGAGGCAGAACCATGGAGAGGAAGGACACTGTTCACACATGTCTAGAACACATAGCAGTTACTCCCTGACCAAATGACGCAATCTGTTGGCCTTTTTAGGTTCTGGGGCAACAAGGTGGGTGACGAAGGGGCCCAGGCCTTGGCTGAAGCCTTGGGTGATCACCAGAGCTTGAGGTGGCTCAGGTAAGCTTTGGGGTCTGCATGGTCACAGGGAGCCAGAATGAGGAAGGGAGGGGCCTGGGCCAGTTTTGAGGGTCCTTCATTTGATTGAACTTTGTTCTTAGCCCCCTGTGTTAGGCAGTGGGATGCGAAGAAAAGACCCTTGGGTTTGGAGTCAGGACACTTGAGTCTTTCTGGGTGACTTTGGAGGTGTTCCTTCTCCCCTTAAGGGTCTTGATTCCTATCTGTTAATTGAAGGTTTGGGGCTGAATCAGATATATTTAAAAATTTCTTTTTGGGTTTATTTTGAGAGAGAGAGAGAGTGTGTGTGCATACACGTGCGCATGAGCAGGGGAAGGGGAGAGAGGGAGGGAGGGAGAATTCCGAGCAGGCTGCACGCTTACACAGCGCAGAGCCCCCCATCACAGGGCTTGAACCCACGAACTGTGAGATCGTGACCTGAGCCGAAATCAAGTCTGATGTCCCAATGACTGAGCCACCAAGGCGCCCCTGGATCAGATATATTTTATCTCAAGGACCAACTGCAGTCCATGAGTAATGGCTACCCCGGACATCACGTTGGAAAGAGTTCTAAGGCTGCTTCTTAGCTTAATGAAAATGAGCACTGTAGTCAGTTGGTAATGTCTGAACAAAGCAGACCAGGATGTGGGGCTATGTGCGTCGTGCATTTTGCCCTTCCCGGGTTACCTTATCTCTGAGGTCCCTCCCTGCTCTGATGTGTTTTTGTTCCTTGATTCCGTCCAGCCTGGTGGGAAACAACATCGGCAGTGTGGGGGCTCAAGCCTTAGCCTTAATGTTGGAAAAGAACGTGACACTGGAAGAACTCTGGTGAGTTGAGGGGTTCCCTGCTTTGAGGAGGCCTCACTCATTCCCTGGCCTCCTCCATGGAAGTCGGTAAAACAGAGGTGGATAACCGAGTGGTTGGGCTGTTGGGTTTGTCCTTCTATGTGCTGGGTGCGTGAAGCTGATAGAGCCTGGCACGTAGGTGCTAATTCTTTTAATGGAATTATATTTCCTGGTTTGTCGGCTTGTATACTGCCTCCGTGTGGCCTAATGGTTGAGGCCCGAGACTCTGGAGTCAAGCAGACTGAGCTTCAAGGCCTGCTGTGATCTCAGGCAAGTTAAATAATAAGCTCTGAATCCCAGGTTTCTTACCTGGAAAATGAGGGGCTGACTGCTTCCAACTGTGAAGCGTATATGGTTATATGCATAAAGTCTTTTTTAAACACAGGTGTTCCTTTCCCAGGTTGTATTTTATTTTTAAAAACTGTTTATTTTTGAGAGCGAGAGCGCGTGCGCGGGAGAGGGGCAGAGGGAGGGAGACAGAGGCTCGGGAGCGGGCTGTGCACAGTGCAGAGCCCGACGTGGGGCGTGAACTCACAAACCTCGAGATCGTGCCTTGAGCCAAAGTCAGAAGCTTAACCAAATGAGCCACCGAGGCACCCCACGTTTTGTGGATTCTAAGGGAGGCTGAGTGCCTAAGAACGCGGGAGAAGTAAAGGTCTCCCTGGAAGGTGGAGTGGGGTTTGGGGCAAGTTAAAACGTGAGCCATTGGGGCGCCTGGGTGGCGCAGTCGGTTAAGCGTCCGACTTCAGCCAGGTCACGATCTCACGGTCCGTGAGTTCGAGCCCCGCGTCAGGCTCTGGGCTGATGGCTCGGAGCCTGGAGCCTGTTTCCGATTCTGTGTCTCCCTCTCTCTCTGCCCCTCCCCCGTTCATGCTATGTCTCTCTCTGTCCCAAAAATAAATTAAAAAAAAAAAAAAAAAACGTGAGCCATAAACTGTGCTCACACTGTTGACCTGAAGCTGATTCTAAGTCTCCCGTCCTTTAGATGCCACTAGCTTGGACTTCTTATGACATGTTCTGGGCGGTTCCCAATTCTATCAGGGAGATAAATATGCCGATTTCTCCAGGAAGCAGAAGGCCTTTGAAACCCATGATCACCGTCACAAAGTGGATATTGTGGTGGGATAGCTCTGCCGATGTCCCATTGATTATATCCTGAGTGGACTTTGCCACTTGGAAATTCTTGTTAGAGGCATGCCTCGCCATTGAGTGTATCAGTTATGACTACACTAGGCTGCAAGTGAGGGAAGAACTCTAGGTACAGTGGCTCAAACCAGTAAAGGGTTTCTTTATTCCGTGTCCAACCGGTCTGGAGGTAGGTGGCGTAGGGCTGGTGTAATGGCTCCATGAGGCCAGCAGGGGTCCCCAGTCGGTGGCTTCGCCTGAAGCCGTGGTTGGTTGCCTCATGGTCAGCAGATGGCTGCTGTACCTGTGACACTGCTTCCGTGTCCCCAGATTCAGTCTGTGTATCCAGGAAGGGCAGGAGGCCCAGGCCACCTCTCCCTTTTATTTTATTTTTACTTTTGTTGTTGTTTTTATTTTTAAAGTTTATTTTGAGAGAGAGAGAACACAAGCAGGGGAGGGGCGGGGTGAGCGGGAGAGAGAGAATCCTAAGCAGGCTTCGCACTGTCAGCACACAGCCCGACGCAGGGCTCAAACCCAAGAACCGTGACATCATGACCCGAGCTGAAACCAAGAGTCGGATGCTTCACCGACTGAGTCACCCAGGTGCCCCAAGCTCTCCATTTTAAAGAGAATTTCCCGGAGCCCCATCTGTCAACCTCCCCTTATGTGTTCATGGCCGTGTGGATGTCACTGGCTGTAGTGGAGAGTCAAAATGTAGTTTTTTCACCAAGCGCATGCACATGGTTGCCCAAACCGAAGGAGGCTTCCATTAATAAGAAAGGGAAAAGGATATTAGATCACTGGGGCATGAGGGTACCTTTTATATAGAGGAGCCCTGGGGTAAATTCTCTCCCAGAGACGTCCCTGGAGTTGAAAACCCTCATACTCTTACTATATCTTTTCTTACTTCATCTGCTAAATATAGATTTTCAGATGTCGGATTTTCTTTTTTTCAAAGTTTTTTTTTTAAATGTTTTTATTTCTTTATTATTTTTTTGAGACAGAGACAGTATGAGCAGGGGAGGGGCGGAGAGAGAGGGAGACACAGAATCTGAAGCAGGCTCCAGGCTCTGAGCTATCAGCACAGAGCCTGACGCGGGGCTCAAACCCACGGACCGCGAGATCATGACCTGAGCCGAAGTCGGAGGCTTAACCGACTGAGCCACCCAGGCGCCCCAGATGTTGGATTTTCTAACTGGGGGGCAAGCAGGCTAATCCTTATCGACATCGTCTTCCGTAACAAATGTTACCATATGAACGGGATTTTCTCTCTTTTTCTTGCCAGCCTAGAGGAGAACCATCTCCAGGATGAAGGTGTGTGTTCTCTTGCCAAGGGACTTCAGAGGAATTCAAGTTTGAAAGTCCTAAAGTAAGGAACCTATAAGGAGCCGGGATGATAATGACAGGCCTTATAGGGGGCAGCGTCGGGGGAGAGGGGGGACAAGGGGTGGATATGGGCAGCTTCCCACCTCTCTAACTCATGCAAACGTGGCCTGGCAGAAAACGGCTGGTAGAGTCAGGGTTCCCCCAAACACAGACCGGGATCCCAGGGCAAGTTGTTTACTTGGGAGGTGGTTCCAGCAAACCCTGGTGAGGGGTCAGGGAAATGAAGCAGGGGAGGGAAGGGAACCCATGGCAAGTGGCCAAGCCTGTTATGGCCCTGGTTGTCCCCGAGGGCAACCGCCTCAGACTTGCTGTGGGGCTCCAGGAGCCCCTATCCAACAGAGAAGCGAGGCAGCAGGGGTATTTATCTGCCAACTGCCTGTCCTTCATTTGCGTGCTTGTGGGGATATTAATTTTCCGGCACTTCTGGCTTGCCCTGTGCGAGGACCCTCCTGGGGTCAGGAGAAAGGCCTCAGGCAGAGAGGGGAGGTCTTCCCAGCAGGCAGCCCTCAGAGTTAGAGGTGAAAGCTGAGGGCGTTTGGGTGGGTTGCCGACAGCATCCCTCTCGCGGGGCCATCTTTGGCTCAGGCGGGAGACCTGTTCTAACGGTCATCGTTAGTGGTTTCTCTTGGGTTATGCAGGCAGGCGTGCTTGCATTTATTCATGTGTGCATTCATTCATTTTGTTGTTGTGCATTCATGCATACATTCACCCACTTATGTATCGATGCAAGAAATATTTCTGGAGCACCTGCTGTGCCAAGTGCTGTTGGAGGCTAGAGGATAGAGCGGTGGAAAGAACAGAGCAGGCCTCAGCCCCCTTAGCTCTTGGATTCTAATGGGAGAGGCATATAATGAACAAGCAGGCCAATACACAAGATTATATATAATAAAGGCTCTAAAGAGTATTCAAGAGGAGATGTGCCAGGGAGTGGCTGGAGAGGGCAGGGTCGCAGCTGCCTGGGGAGAGCCTCTCTGAGAAGGTGGCATTGGAGCTGAAACCTGGATAATGAGGAAGGTTACTGTTTTTGCAGTGCTGAGGTCTCAGGAATGCACATTCCAAGAAGACTGAACAGCAAGTGCAAAGGCCCTGTGGCAGAAACAAGCTCGGTTGTTTTGAGAACAGAGGGCAGGGCCAGCGTGGTTGGACTGTAGGGGAAGGTACAGCGGGAAAGAGGCAGGGTGAGGGGGCCACGTAGGTCTCAGAGCCATGGGGAGGATTTAGGGCTTTATTCTAGGGGCAATGAGAAACCTTTGGAGGAGTTTAATTAGGACAGTAACATCTGATTTATATCATAACAAGATCGTGCCGGCTGCTCTGTGCGGAACAGATGGAAGACGGGTCAGGGGGAATTAAGGTCCTGCTGTCTTCCAGGTGGGAGATGGAGGGGGCCTGGATCAGGCCGATGGCAGTGGAGAAGGCGGGTGAAAGCGAGCAGGCAGTGGTGGAGGTCCTGCGGAGCATCCAGGACCTGGAGGGCTGGACAGCGGCAGTGGTGGGTGGCTGGAGGCGATGGGGATCACTGGTGGCGGGCTCGGCGGGCAGGCTCCCACTCCGCGTGGACAGGGAGAGTGGATGCGAGCAGGAGCCCAGCTCGCGATCATCACGACCTTGTGCCGGCGCTCTCCGAGGCTGGTGCCGCGCTGCCGGGGGGTGCCAGAGGTCTCACTGGAGAGGGACGTCCGTGCATCATCAGATGGCTCCTTGTGCTACAGGACGGGGTGGCATCCGCCCTGGCAAATGTGGCCCGTGGAAAACACTCGCCTTCAGAGGCAAGCAGACAGCTGCCTCCGGGAGAGTGTGTGCTTTGCTGCCAGCCCGCCATCCACTCTGGCAACACTTGTTTGTGTTGCTTTGCAGGGGCGAGCAAGTTGCCAAATGTTTGGGGGAAACACTTCCACTCGTCACTTGGGTGAAACCGGGCTGGGAGGCCCCGGTGATGCCTGGGTGGTCTAAGCTGGGACGCCAGGCTTTGCGCGGTACCTGGTTTCGCATTAACCGGGTGTGGCTGTGGCACATTTGTCCCCCCTCGTTGTCATGCATTTACCCCAGCCAACCCCAGGGGCTGCAGGGGTTTGTCCCACGCTGCCTCGGCGAGTCTTATAGTTAAGTGCCACCGGTCTACATCATCCCTCACTGTTTCCCCATAAAAAGCGAGCTTCTTATGTATCTTTTTTAAAAAAAGCTAGCATCCTTCTTTTTCTGGGCATAGTGACTGCCAAATGCTGCTTCAGTGTGTGGGCTCAGGCACCTGACAGCCTAGGTTTGGACCCCAGTTCCACCGTTACCCGCCGTTTCTCCTTGGCTTTGGGCTCCTGTAGCCTTGGGTGTAAACAGGGGTATGAGGCGGACCCCCTCTCAGGGCCATGAGCATTACTGGCGTGATGGAGGTGTTGAGCAGGCTCATGGTAAGAGCCCAGCAGATACTGGCCGTTGTTATCACTGGCACTGCCTTAGGGTCAGCTTCCCGGATGTTCCTTACTCCGTGGAGGTGGCAGACAGGTGGTGATGTCTCGAAGGCCAAGCTGTGAGCAAAAGAGCAGCATGGGGCGGTGGCTCTTTCCCTGCTGTCCCTGACGGTGTGAGTTCTCCCCTCTCAATTCCCAACCTTGTATTTTCTCGATTCCACGCCCCTCCCCTGCCCACCGCCATATGAAAATATTACTGTTCGTTGATTATTTCCTATCAGTTGGGTATGGTGCCAACTGCACTACAGAATATGCCATTCTTTTCATTCTTATGTTTCATGAGGCAGGTGCTCTTTTAGGTCTGCCTTTACAGATGAGGAATTTGGGACTGATTTGCCCGAGATTAAAAAGGAAGTGGTGTAAGCTGGATTGGGACCCAGGAAGTAAAATGTACATACTTAAAAAAAAATTTTTTTTAATGCTTATTTATTCTTGAGAGAGAAGGGGGGGGGTGGGCAGAGAGAGAGGGAGGCACAGAATCCAAAGCAGGCTCCAGGCTCTGAGCTGTCAGCACAGAGCCCGATGCGAGCCTTGAACTCCCGAACCGTGAGATCGTGACCTGAGTTGAAGTCGGACGCCTAACCGACTGAGCCACCCAGGTGCCCCTAAAATGCACATACTTAACCACCATGCGATATCGCCTTCGTAAGGGAGTAGCTGCTTCATTACACAAACACATCTGGTGAACAGAGGAGAGAGGGGTGCCTTTCTCTTTAGGCACTGAGGCTCATTGGGAATCGCAGACAAGAGAGGGACATGTCGTGGGGGCCAACTCCCAAAGCCTCTTTTCATTGGACAGGCCCGAGAGGAGAACCAACATTCTTGAAGCTCACCTTTCTGTCTTCCTCTCCAGGCTGTCCAACAACCACATCACCTACCTTGGAGCTGAAGTCCTTCTGCAGGCCCTGGAAAGGAATGATACCATCCTGGAAGTCTGGTAAGGCCCCCTCGGTGGGCCTCGTTATGTCTCTGAGCCTCACTTGTCCAATCTGTAAAATGGGGCCCAGAGGGAGGGGGACTGGGTAATTTTTCCTCCTGGCTCTGACGTTCAGTGGCATTCTGTCTACAGTGGATCTGATTTCTCTCTGGGAACGATGTTTTCACGTCTCCAAGCATGGACCAAGTCATTCATTTTTAAATCCCGGGTATTCAGAAAGGTCTTAGTTACAGGTAATAGTGTAGGAGGATGAAGAATGAAACACACACAAGAACTCAGGGGCCTTACACCTGCCTTCCCAGGTCGAGGATGTTATATCAGAGCCTCTGGGTGGAGGCTACATTGGCGGTGGGGGGGTGGGTACTGTTGCCTAGTGTTTCCAGACCTTTATAATTAAAAGCCACATTCCTTCATGTTTTGTAAAAAGCATCGAGTCACAACTACAGAGATTTATCCTCCTTCTTTCCAGGGACATATTTATAACTCATATAATAAGTACAAAAGCTTCCCCTGATTTTACACGTCATGAGTGAATGTCACTATATGTGTTTCAGGCACTGGTCTAGAAGCCAATCTTTATCTATCTATCTATCTATCTATCTATCTATCTATCTATCTATTGCACAAGCAGGGGAGGGGCAGAGTAAGAGGGAGAGAAAGAATCCCAAGCAGGCTCTGCTCTGTCAGTGCACAGTCCCATGCAGGGCTCGATCTCATGAACCATGAGATCATAACTTGAGCCAAAATCAAGAGTTGGTGCCCTGAAGCCAATCCAGGTGCCCTGAAGCCAATCTTTTAAAACTAGCAGATCCCCCCATGAAAATCTATATTTCCAAGTTTTCTACCAAAACTTCCCTCTCTGCACCCCCCACACAAAATGCCAGGAAGTAAGCAGAGTAGAGAAGGGCTGATCGCACTCTCTGTCAGCTGGGCGCATGGGCTCAGGCTGACTGCACCCCCCACCCCTCACCTCCTCCCCCCGCCCCAGGCCTGCTGTTTTGGACCAGGCCCCCTGTCTCACCCCTGCAAACTTGTGGCCCCTGCTTTACATACGCAGACTGACTGGTTACGCCCTCAAAAATCATATCAAGGCAGCAGCACTAATACATATCCAATGATGAGGTTTAAAATAAAGATGTCTAGGAATCTGTCCTGTGATGAAGAGCTTTTCCTTTCTGTATGGTTGTGTAATCCCTATAGGCAGTGAGATCCTCAGGCCCCTGGCAGTGTGTGAGTTTTTGTTTTAAACCCTTACACGGTCAGAGGAAATGTCACATTCTGTGTCCGGGAGGAGGAGGCCAGCATCAGGTTGATATTTTAAGGGTTCTGATGTTATTTGCCGCCCGTTGGCAGGACTTGGGAGGGTATCAGGGCTTGCTCATTGCATTCTTGACAGATTCTGCTGTTGCCTTAAAAAGAATCGCCTGCCTTGGGGAGTCAGGGCTGGCTGGGTCTGGTGTGGATTCTCTCTGCAGAGTCACGGAGGCTTGCTTTGTCACACACAGTGACTCATGAGCTGCCCTGGTGGACAGAGGCTAACACCAGCACAGGAGGGCTGCAGTGGGGCCTTGGGGCCAGGCCGTTCAGGCGCAGGTTTGGAAAGGAGCAGCCTCCAGTTAAAAGCACCGCTCTGGCTCAGCGTTCGCCCAGACCTCTCTTTGCTTTATCCCCTTTAGGCTCCGAGGCAACACTCTCTCTCCAGAGGAGACTGAGAGGCTCAGCCAGAGGGACACCAGACTCTTGCTCTGAAGCCCGGAGGCCAACGTTCATCTCAGTTTGTTTGTGAACAGACCGTGGGTTTGGATCCCAGAAGCTGGATTCCATCTGGCAGCAGTCCATTCACCCAGAGCCGAGTCCTGCCCGGGACAAGCACAATAGGTCACCTTTGTTCTGGCAGAAGAAGGAGCAACCGTGCCCTTTAGAGTAACTCTTCTGCAGCCTGTTTTGCATCCCGTTCTTCCCAAGAGTCGATCTGTGGAATGTAGAAGAGGAGCAGCTCCCCGCCGCCTCTGGCTGATCCGACGTGGGTCAGTGGGGCCTATGGAGGTTACTGCGTGCCTGGTGCTGTAGAGACCTGGACCCACAGGAGCGGCCCCCCTTCCCACCTGCCTCACAGTGAGGAGGGGGGATTCAGGGAGCAGCTTTCTGCCATGTTTTAACTCACGGGTTGTCGCCCATCCAGAAGTTCCCCACATCTGGTCCCACCCCCCATCCTGGATCCCTGCACGTGGCACTTCCTATGAGGGTAAAGTTTCAGAATATAGGTGTTCTCAGCTTTGGTATTTATAGCCTCCCCCCCCCCCCCCAAACAAGCCCAGGGTGGGAAGGGCTGCAATTCACCTGCTCTCCTTCCTGATACTTAACACATGATCGAAAGGGGACACATGACAGCCGTTCATTCCCTAAGATGGGCTAGATTTTCCAAAAAATAAGACGACACTACGGCAAATATCACACGCACAATTTTTTTTTTTTTTTTTTTTTCAGCGAAGTCAATTACTCTTCAGTTAAGCCTTTGGAAACAACTCCCCACCCAAATGCAGCTTTTTAGAATCAGAATTTTGAATAGTCCCACCAGGTCTCTGGTTGATGCCTGTGAGTTGTGACAGCAGACCCCCGACATGGTTCAGTGTTACGTGATACAGAGTTATGGATCAAAAGTTTACAGGGGCGAAATCAAAGACTTTTCCTTATAAGGCAGATGTTTTTCTGGATTTTTCAAAATGATGCATTGTTGAAGCCTCCTTAAACCATCAGGTGCTGGTCCAAGTGTTATTACTTAAACGTTACTTTTTGTGCAAACTGGTTACTATTTATAAACCACTTGGTTTGATTCTCTCCAGTTTGTTTTTGTAAAAAACACGACCATGAATTTTATGCTGTAAATAGTCACAGGGAAGGAGAACTGTTGAGTCCTCAAAGCTGTGGGGGTCTCAATAGATGGTGACCAGAATGTTTAAAAGATATTCGTGAATGTTGTCAAATATAAAGCACAATTTTCTACTTGGAGGGGCAAAAATGATGTTTTGACTAGATAATTTATTGTTTAGGGCAAAAGCAATTCATAGAAATAGGCTTGCAATCAAAGCCCTTTGGGCTTTGGTTTACAAAGGTCTAACTAGCGTGAAGTTTTTTTTTTTTTAATTTTTATTTTTTTTACATTTATTCATTTTTGAGAGAGAGAGAGACAGAGCACAAGCAGGGGAGGGGCAGAGGGAGACCCAGAGTCTGAAGCAGGCTCCAGGCTCTGAGCTGTCAGCACAGAGCCTAACACAGGGCTCCAACTCAAAAACCGCGAGATCATGACCTGAGCCGAAGTTGGACGCTTAACCGACTGAGCCACCCAGGCTCCCCACCCAATGTGAAGTTTTAAGCTGTGTTGGCGCCTCCTGGTGCCCCTCGTGGCTGAAAGGCAAATGTGAGGAGGCCCCTGGGCCTCCCTTGATTCTCTCCCAGTGGCTCCAGGGGTCTTTACCAGGAAAAGGATGGAGAAGGTTCGGGAACAGCTCTCCTCAGCAAGCAGCCTCCTTGTTGAAATCCTCCTCAGCGGCATTTAATGAACAAGGGCTCAGGTGCTTCCTCACCGAAGTGACATCCGCCTCCTTGAAATGTTTTGTGTGGGCCTGGCTCGCTAAATGCTGCGGCCTCTCCGTGGGCTCCTGTCTGTGAGCGTGCCCGTGGGCTCTCCGTTGGTGGCGTTAGGTTCTGTCCAGACCACTGTTCTGATACAGAAGATCAGGAGGAGAGTGGACACCGATGGGCCTGCTTTCTCTGAGGCGTAAACATGGCAATGCATTTGTGTGGTGGCGTCTTGGATTGGAAAAATCGGAAAATTTCATTTTCCTTAAACCCATTTGGCGATTATTTACCAGCCAGATACGTTAGGACAATCGGTGGATGAACAAAACACACACGATCCTTGTCGTCAGGGCAGTTGGGTTGAGGGGGCAGGAGAGGTGGGCAGAAAACTAGTGAACTGGAAGTTATATAAAAACAGAGCCCACTGTAGTAAGCGCTAGGAAGGAAGTAAAGGTTCAGGATGGGGGGGGGACCTTCAGATTGGTCAGAGACGGAGAGGCTGGGACCCCAAGAATGAGAGGGGGCTTATTCACAGAGAACAAGTTGTCTGAAGACCCTGTCATGGGAAAGGGCTTGGTGCATGTAGTGGGCTGAATAATGGCCCCAAATACTTAGCTCCTAATTCCTTGAGCCTGTGAATATTGCCTTATGTGGCAAAAGGGACTGAATTTAAGTGATTATGATGAGGATCTTGGGTTGGGGAGATGGTCCTCGATTAGCTAGCTAGGCCCTAATCACAACCATGCGTGTCTTTGTAGGAGCGAGGCTGAGGGAGGCTTGACACAGGAGAAGGTGTGACCACTGAAGTAAGATACTAGATTCCTGGCTTTGGAGGTGGAGGAAAGGGCCCCATGGGTCCAGGCGTGCGGCTCTGGAAGCTGGAAAAAGCCAGGGCACAGATTTTCCCCGAGAACCTCTGGAAGGAGCACAGGTCTGCTCCCGCTTTGGTTGCAGCCCATTTTGGAATCTGGCCTCCTGGCCTCCAGGACCGTAGGAGAATTAATTGGTGTCATTTAAGCTACGAAGACTGTGGTGATTTGTCACAGCAGCCGCAGAAAACAAATATGGTATGTTGAGGGCAAGCTAAGAGGAGAGCATCACCACGTGGGTTTACGGAGGTAGGTAGGGTCAGGTCACGAAGGACCTAGTGGACCGTGGTCAAGGGTTTGGGTTTGATCTTGGAATAATAGCAAGCCAGAGGAGAGTTTTCCAGAAACATTCTAGGAGTCGATTCCCGAAGGTTTAAAATGGAATGGATGAGAGAAGAGGGGGAGGGAAGACTCAAGGCTGGCTCCTCGAATTTTGGCTGGGACACACCATCCTGGAGCTCAGGTGGGAAGACAGGTGGGAAACAAGTTTGGAAGCAGGAGGGACCTTGTTTTGGATTGTCACGTTTGGGACACCTAAGTGAAGTCAAGGGAAGACGTCAAGTTATGCCGTGAGTCTAAATTTCCAAAGTCTAGCAGATCCACCAAAAACATTCTAAGCCGGGGCAGGTAACTTGCGAACAAGTCCGCAGACTTCCAGAAATCGCTTTGCAGATTTCAGAAGTCGCTTCTAGAATAGGAGCAGACAAGATCTCAGATTTGTGGCCAAGAATACCTAATTTTTATATGCAGAAAGAAAAAAAGAGGGGGGTACCAGAGCAAGAGAATTTTTTTTAAAGAGCTGTAGTCTTTCATTATATTCAGCATCATCCTAGAAGGGAAAAAAAAATGTCAATCTGAGTGTTCCCCCCACCCCCCCCCCCCCCCCCCCCCCGCCGCCACCCCCCCTCCCACCCCCAGCCGCCGCCCCACAATTGCGCCCAAACCAGATACTGGAATGAATACACCTCGCAGAAGTGTGGGAGGTGGAATCACATTCTAAGCAGGCTGAGTTGAGACTACATACAGCATCATTTCATTATTGTGCCAACACACCTTCACGCTTCCATCCCACCCAGGAGACCGGTGCAGCCCAGGGGTGACGCACACAGCAGTGGGGGGTGCACACTCTGGCAAGGCCCACACGCCAGGGAACATAGGCTCGGGCCCTGGGGGGCAGGTTTTAGGTGAAGAGCAAGGTCACGAACGACATCGGGACCATCCTGAGCCATTCCCCTTGGAGAATGACATCGGGAGAGACTGCAGCTGTACAGGCTGACAATCCAAGATTTTTGGAGTCCCCAAGATTCCTTTTTCTTGCTCTAAATTTTTTAAATATTTTTTTAAGCTTATTTAATTTGAGAGAGAGAGAGAGAGAGAGAGAGAGAGAGAGAGAGAGAGAGAGAGAATCCCAAGCAGGTTCCATGCTGTCAGTGCAGAGCTTGTTGGCAGGCTCGAACTCACAAACCATGAGATCAAGAGTCAGACGTTTAACTGACTGAGCCACCCAGGCGCCCCTTTTTGCTCTAAATTTAATCTCATGTATCATTGCTTCTGGAATAGTCCACAAACCCAATCTCCTAAGTATCACCCTTCCCTTATCAATCACCCTGAAAATCCCTGGTCTCCCTTTTTCACTTGGAACAATTTCTTTCTTGACATCTTCCGTTCCACATCCTCCTCCCCCTCCCCCGCTCTCCCCTGTGCCTTCCGGGAAACAAGGGCCTCCTTAGGGGCCCACCCTTGCCCGGATTACCTCACCAGGGGGATAGCCGGCCCCCCTGCTTCTGCCCTTGACTCATGGTGTGAGCCTGTTAAAAGGGAAGTCAGGTGAGCTGTGCTCTGATCGAAATTCTCCAGAACTTCTCAATCTAATGCAGAGTGAAAGTCAAGGTCTCCTCCCGGCCCGGCCCACCCCTGTGTTTTCACTGGCCTCCCCTTTGCCACTCATACTCCCATTCGCTGCCCTCCAGCCACACCGCTTCTTGGCCGTTCCTTGACAATGCTAACTGCTTCCAGGAGGAAATGCCTATTTCCTCCTCCAGGAACACTCTTCCCTAGGCAGTGGCATGGCTGGCTTCCTCATTTATTGCAGGTCTTTGTTCAGGTGTCAGCTCATCAAGGGTGTCCTTCCTGAACAATCCACCCAAAATAGCAGTCCCCAACCACTCTCTTCTCCGCTGCCGTGCTTAATATTGGCTTCTCAGCACATACCGCCTGATGTACGTGTGTTTCTTCCTTTCCCTAGAATGCCAGCTCCATGAGAACAAGAGCCATGCTCGCTGTAGAGTCCACGGAGTCTAGAATAGTACCTAGCGCATAGCAGATGTTCAAATACTTGTTAAATGAATGGAGAATCTACCTGCCTAAAGGAGGCAGAATATAGAAGTTGCGGAAGATTATCAAAACGAATCACCTTTTTCCTCTCGCCATTAGTGTCTCCTCCCTAAGGGAGGGAGGTTTCCTGCATCATGGGATCATTTCTTGAAAAAAAAAACCAATTTTTTAAAGGTTTATTCATTTTTCAGAGACAGAAAGACAGAGCGTGAGCGGGGGAGGGGCAGAGAGCGAGGGAGACACAGAATCCAAAACAGGCTCCAGGTTCCGAGCTGTCAGCACAGAGCCCGATGAGGGACCCGAACTCATGGACGGCGAGATCATGACCTGAGCTGAAGCCGGATGCTTCACCGACTGAACCTACCCAGGCGCCCCATCATGGGATCATTTCTAATGTATTTACTGCCCCAAATAGGATTCCAGATGTAGCGCAAAGGCCCCAATGAAGAGCATGAGACCCCCTCTCTCTGTGGGTGTGTTTTTCAAATCACACAGAAATCATTTGTCATTGATAACAGCAAATAGCTCAAACAGGAGAGCATGGGCTTATAGTTCAGCAGGATTAGGGTAAAGATGATTAATGTAATCCCTTTTATTTTATCAAAAAGAGCTTTTGGGTGACCAGGGTAAAAGCCCTCAGACAGAATGTTCCAGTGGCATCTGGAATTTCCCCTCGCTAAGAGATAAGCACATCCCCGGTGTGGTCGTCTCTCCACTCATCCATTGATTGGAATACCACGCTGGGCTATCGTGGAGAAAGCGCCCACACGATACCCTTGCCCGTAGGGGCACCTGCTCCAGTTAGCCCCATGGTTTAGAGCTTATTCTGCACGCCCCCGACTCACAGGAGTGGTGGGGGAATGGCTGGACGCTTGGGAGGCTGGGTGAACCACCGCAAGTTGCCATTTCCTGAGATGGGGGCACGGGAGGACTGCGGTAGGAGTGGAGGAGGGTCAGGAGCTCGCCTTTGGCTGTGTGGGGTGGAGACGCTGAGTAGGCAGGAGGCTATAAAATACCGAATTTGGTGAGGCGGGAAGTAGGAGGGGGTCTGTGATAGCCATTTGGGGAGCACAGGGCAGGGGCTGAGAAATGACCACGACTAGGAGGTGTCACTCTAAGGCACAGGCCCCTGCCAGGTGACCAGGTTTCCAGCCCCTGGGGGAGAGAGATCCATTTAATCCACCGGCCTTTTGCTGGTTTTCTGCTGTGTACAATGAGAGAGCTAAGCGGGACAGTTTAGAATCATTGTTAACTACTCTGTTAAAAGCTTTCAGCGGGATCCCACTGCTCTTAAGCTAAAGACCAGAACTTGGCCCTGGCTCACAAGGTCCTGCCTGAACGGCTCTGTCGTGCCCACATTTACTGTGCTCTGTCTCTTTCGGTTCCTTCCACATGTCACGCACAGTCCTGTTCCCGTTGCCTGAAGGGCTCCCTTCACCCTCATCCACTAACCATGCTTACTACCTCATCTTACAGGTGACTTCCTCAAACGGGCCTCCCCTGAGTGCCCGACCACCTGGTATGTGTGCTCAGAACGGTTCTCCTTCCGGGGCTTACTCCAACCTGCACTTCCCCGCCGGATGGCAAGGGTGACATCTCTCTCGGACACTGCCATTGCTTGCTACCTGCTCAGTACCGCAACCAGCAGTTGTGTGTATCCAGGCCAGGCTGAGTGGAACAGGCGGAGGTGGTGAATAGAGGAGGTCAAGCAGGGCCCGGAGCCGTCTGCAAAGACCCTTGGAAGAGGGAGGACTTTGGTTGGGCCTTAAACAAAGGGAGGATTGGACAGCAGAGAGGACAGGCCGTTTCAGTTGGGGAATCTGTCTAAACAGACCTGGGAAGAGCCCTGACCTGAAATCAGGAGAATCAGGGTCTCAGCTCCACTCCTGGGTGACCTGGGACGGGTTATTTGCCCTCTCTGGACCCTAATCTCCTGTCTGTAAAATGAGAGGCTGGCTTATCAGGGACTGCAGATAATAGCATCATGACACTATTCCCCCATCTCATCCGCTGGCAGACATCTCTTTGCCCCGAGAGCCTGAATACAGCTTTACAATTGTTTTCGACACAGTGTTCTAGGCAGTCATTACCAATTGATAGGAGATGGTAATTGAGATCAGCCCTGTGTATCGGGCCTGGCTTGGAAGACAATCTCTTGGATGAAGTCAGGCTATGACATTGTCTGATTCAGGGAATGGGTCGCGGGAGGACTGAGCAAGGGTTCTGACAGCTGCGGGTAGGGCAGAAAGCCCTACCGAGGGAAAGGGCTCAGCAGCACTGGATGCCATCATCAGAAAGGACTTGAAGATGTTCTGGCACCGTGGTGGCAAGCTGACCTTCAGGGGCCAGTAGATAACGTTAAAGGAGAGAAATGTGCCAGGAGAATAAAATGGGGAATGGTAAGGAGTGTGGTAAAATGGGGAAAGGGAGACCACGTGCCCTGTCTCAAAGGATTCTTTCTCTCTCACTCTATTTCCTCTTCTCATGCTTCCTCCTCACTGCACAGATCAAACAAGAACAATCTTCGGGATGAATTTCTTGCCCGGACAGCCAGAACGTGACCTCTGAGTCCTCACGACTTTATTGGAGAATCTAGATCTGGGCGGTAACAGTGTCATCTAAGGCCACACTATGGGCCAGACCTGTTGATTTCCATTTTAGTGCTTTTTACTGCAGTGTGGTCATGAGGCTTGGGACACAGGCTAAGGATGCACTAAGGAGAGACAGGAGTGGACTAAGGATTTCAACAGATGTCCATTTCGTCCTGGGTGCTTATGGCAAGGGAGATGGGTGGCCTGTTTCCCAGTACTGTTAGTAACCACTCATGTGACTTCTTTTATGTAGTTACTGGTTTAAACTCCCCAGATCTTCAGAAGTGTCACTTTCCACTGGGGAAATTTTCCCTCTCATGATTAAACACACCCCCCCCCTCCTTTCCTTAGTATTAATCACCTTCTCCTATAATTGGTACTTAAAATGTCAAAGGAGAAGGAATTAATTAACAGGAGTATCCAGTGCAGCAAGGCATGGTATGCTGCAAGGCTCTGGGACTGATTATAAAAAGCACTTCCTTAAATATTTTGAGCACTTTGGGGAATCAGAAACCTCCCTTCTAATTGAAAGATCCTTAACTACACCCCAAGTCCTGGCTGGTGGCCAGGGGTGCAGAGCTGAGTGAGGCGGCGTGTGGAAATCCCTTCTTCGCCACTCTAGGGAGACGTCCCTCCAAACTGGGATAGGTGGCAACAGAGGTTCAGAAACGACAGAGGTCCCGGGCCCAATCTGAGGGAGAAGAAATTTAACATGACTGAGCTCCTGCTATGTGTCAGGAACTTCACCTACGGTGCTTCTGTAGGACAGGTCATAACGATGATCTCCATTTTACAGATTAGGATATTGAGGCTTAGCATGGTGGTGAGATCCTCAAGTCGCGCGGCTACTAATTGAAAGAGCAAAGGATTCAAATTTAGGTCTGATTCTAAAGCTTTGCTTTTTCATGGGATCCTGAAATCCTAGTCCCACCTCGCGTCTGGACTGCTCTCCACCCTGGCCCCAAACTCCCTGCAGGAGTTTTGACAGCTAAGCCCGGAGCCAAGACCCCGGCCTGGGAGGTGGAGCAGGGCGCAGCACAAGAGCCCCGCCCCGGCTCGGGTGTCAGCCAATGGTAACGCGGCACCCAGTCTTTTGCCCAATCAGCCAGAGCTCTCCGTCCCGCCTTTCCCGGCTCCTCTGCCCCTCCCCTCCGCTTTCCCTTTGGCTCGACCGAGCTTGACGGAGCGGAAAGTCCCTTCAGCCGACTCCGGGCCGGCAGCCATTGGAGGAAGGTCTGTCACTGGGCCGCCCAATCAGCGCGTGCACAGAAACGCATCTCGGGCTGTGATTGGTTAGCGCGGCGGTTGCCCCCTCGCCCCCGCTCGCTCTCACCCCCCTGGGCGGCTCGGAGGCGGGGCAGGTGGGGGCGGGCCCAGGTAGCAGGTTCGGCTGCGCCGGGGCCGCGCGTCGGAGGTAAATATTAAGGCGGTGGGTGTGGGGCGCCGGGGCCGAACCGGGACGCGGGCTAGCCGAGCTGGGCAAGGGGCGACGCCCCGCCGCCCGAGGTGAGTGAGAGAACGGGCGGTTGAGCTGGCGAGCGGCTGGCGCCTGGGTCCCCTCGGGCGTCCCTGCCCGGCCTCCGGACGCCTCCAGCCGCCGCCGCGGTCGTCGGGCCCTAGGCGCCGGCCCGTTAGTTGCCCTGGCCCGGAGCCGGCCAGGCCCGCGGGGTGTTGAGCCCGCTGACGTCAGCCCGGGCTTCCTCACCCCCGGGGCTTCCCCCACCCTTCCCCCCGGCTTCCTGAGAGGGCTCCCGAGCCGTGGGAGCCTGGTCGCCGCCGCCGGGACCTCCGGGGGAGCGAGGACTTGGGGTGAGAGCCGCGCAGGAAACAGTCTCCGCCTGCGGTCTCCCCCATTTACAGACGGGGAAACCGAGGCACGGGCCGCTGGCCGGCTCCCGACGGTCGCTGTTGGCTTCGGGAGCCCTGGGCTGTATTATCTCCTCTCGGAGTCGAGGGGGGCGTATCGTTCCGTCGGTTTGGGGGTGTTGGTGGCCCCTGTCCAGGAAGAGCAGCAGTCGGGGTTCTGGCCTCGTTAATGGCGTGTTCTGCTTTTTCTTTCAGTTTCCCCCTTTCCAGGGTGAGGATGGTTTTGTACAACCTGGAGTTCATTAGTTGAAAGGTGCGCTCTGTCGAGACAAGGTATTCTTTTCCTTCTTTTTGTTTTTCTTTACGATCGTATTAACGATCTGTGGGGGAAATCGGGAAGTCTTGACAGAAGATCGTGTTCCTGGATTTGGTTCTCAGCTGGGTCAGCTGCCCGGTTATTCATGTACTTGGCATCTTTTCTATTCCACCCTGTGGCATTTGCATGTTTTAGGGTGGTTGTCATCTTCCAGCCACCCAGCCTTGCAGTGTCTCTCAGCCCCCAACATCCCTGCCCCCATCCTCTCCCCAGTCTCCCTGAGTTGTAGCCTCAGCTGGGCTGAGGATCATTCCTTACCTTGCTTTTGAACTGGGGCTAATAGAGATCTTAATAAGATTGTTCCTTTTGCAGTCATTGGCTCGCTGGAGAAGAATCCAGGCCTTGAGGGAGGTTGTTCATTCAAGTGCTGGTTTTCTGCACACCCCCTCACGCCCCAAGTAGACTGAATGGCCCTGAGGATTTAGCCTGCCAATTCCCCACTGGGTAGTGGGTGGATTTGAACTAGAACAGTATTAGGAGAAAATGATTTGCTGGGGGTTCTTGTGGAAGTTCATGTACTGCGAATGTTGATATCACCCAGAACATTCTCTAATGTTCTGCTGCAAAATGTTACAGTATTGCCCTGAAGAAGCCTTCCTCTGGATGGTAACTTTTGCGAAGAGCCGATAAGACCAAGGCACTGTTACACACAACGAACCCGCAGCAGCAGTGATTTCTTGTGGTCTGGCATGCCTAAACTGTAATTTTGCCTGATTTATGGAAGTCTTTAACTCTAACCCAAGAAGAGACAAAGGGGTCATTACCCTCTTCATCAAACGATTAATATTTTGTTCCTGATTTCCACACTCTGGTCTTAAATTTGTCAAGGTACTTTGATTGGTTACACAGCACTTACAGGCATCAGACATGGTGTGACGATCTAGGAAACCAATTTCAGATGAACCTCAGAACTTGTTTTTGCAATTGTGAAAGATTTCTTGTTTGTTTCTCTCGTGTAGCAATGTAGGGGGGTTAACACTGAACATGACTTCATTCATTCTGAGATGTGGTAAAGTGTACTTTTTGTTTGTTTCCCTTTTAACCTGGAAGAGGCTTTTAATCACTTAACCAGTGAAGATGAGGAAATGGAATTTTGGCTTTCGCTTTTGCACCTGAGTTAACCAAATCGTCTGTTCATTTCACATCTACGGAATGCCCATGACGTGCCAGGCACTGGCTCGGGAGCTAGAAATCCGAAGATACAGGACTTGGGGAATTCACAGTTGGGAAGTGTCGTGGCCAGGTTTAACTCTAGTGCGACCGCAGGGTTCCTTGTTCATATAAATACAGATGCAGGAGCCAGGCCATTTTTTAACTTTGTAAGTCCTGCCTGCTTTACAGACTGAATCCTTGTGTGCTTGGGTCACAAGTTAGTATGTGAAGAAGAATAAAACTGACTCTCTTTTCTGCTCATGGAATCTCTGTTTTCCAGCCGTTTAGTAGTATAACGCTTACAAACTTGTTCTTTTAGTGAGAGATATCCTTTCTTAAAATGGTGATTATTCTAGCTATCTAGAAGCTTTTGGAAGAAGTCCTGTGTGTCTTCTTACTTTGGTATTCATGCTGACCTTCCTGTCCCTGCCATTCATAATTAGGGGCAGTATTTTAGTATTGTCAAGTTTTTTTCTGATTTACACAGTTTCCTTTGGTTTCTGGAACAAGTCAGGACATTTGAGAAGATGTGAAACGTTCTTGAATTAGATCTGTCTCTGTTTTCTTCAGTGAGGTTCTTTGAACGGTATAACCTGATAGCTTGGGAATCAAAAAGACATTGTGTTTTCTAGACAACCGTTGTCAGTTGTATGCAGCTGATTATGTTCATTTGTACCACATGTTGTCTTTTAGAACGTGGTAATTGTGACCTTTAATATTTTCCTATAAAATGTATTTCTTGACCAGCGTTTCATTGCATTGATAGGAAGCTGGTAGTTATTTGTATCTTTCAACCCTCATCTTGATTTAGTGACTTTATTTTAGTGCCATTAGACTCTCATTGATTCAGAATCCAGACCCTCAACAAGCTCAGGTAACCAGACACATTTTCAAATCTTTGTGACCCTGAACCATTCCCTCATCTGGAATGTTGTTAAAGGAAAGGCCTTCTTCTGTTCGATACGGTTTAGAGTTAAATACATCATTGCATTCCGCCTCTTTGGTAATCTTCATTCAGCACTTAGAGTAATTATCAGGATATTCATAATCACTCCATTTCCCAGCCTGAAATAAGTACGATGGCATTTAGATGAATCATTTGTGATATATTTACACTCACAGTGAAGTATACGATTAGAGGCAATTTTAAACCAATTAGACCTGAAAGGTAGTAAGAGAACACAAAGTAGGGCAGTTATCATATCTTAAATCTGCCATATTTCCCAGTATCTAACACTGTGCTGAGTGCACAGAAATACTCAACACACCAGCAAACCTTGATTGATAACTCATCAACGGTGTCTTTTATGTCTTTCCCGTTGCAGTCTTTAGTTTTTACGGCTTGGGTGCTTAAGACTTAATTTAACTATTGTGCATGTCCCAGGGAAAGAAGAATGTTGTCATAATATTCATTTCTACGGTGGAGGAAAGTCTCTTGATTAACCTATATCTGCTGCAGTGCCAGTGTATGGAGATATTAACAATCATGAAATTTATTATCTTGTATCGTTGTAGAGTCATCAAGTTCCCCATTCACCTTTCTCTGTCAGTTGCAATGAAGAGAATCTGTGTTTAATGTAGTTGCAAACCTATTCTTTCTTAATGTGTACTTTCCGAAAGAGGAAAGGCCACCGCCTTTTTATTTTTGGGTAATGCTTTTTCAATATTTTATGAACTTTTGTTCTGTCCGTTCTAGTTGTCTAACGTGATCCCTGCTTTTATCGACTTTAAGCTCACTGCCACTTGTGCTAACTCAGGTTAGAGAAAAGCTCTCCTTGTGTGCTCACTGTAAAATACAGTTCTTAATAACTGTTGTTAAATTGCCTTCCACTTTTTTATAAACCAAAGTAGTTATATTAAATTTTACTGTGGACTGGCTCTTAAATGACTTGCATAAAACACTTCTGTAATCAAATTCATTTAAAACATAGTGTCCTAATGCATTACGTATAGCAATTTAGTTTTGTCTTGGTAATATTTCATGACCCACTGGTGGGTTTTATTTTAAATCATGACATTGACGTAGTAATCTAGAGAGCCAACAGGGTAGGAATTGTGGGTATACAATATTAAGATTCAAGGACGTTCTTAATTTTAATATTTGAGGGTGTAATTTTTAGGAATTTTAAGAAGTCATTCCTTTTCTAAATAGAATTACCATACTTTCAAAAGCAATTTTGGCCATAAATATTTAAATACATTTATAAGGAGAACAAAACAACACACTTTTTTAGAAGTTGCTCTTTGAGTCTCTCCTCCTTCCGGGAAGTAACCCAAACGGGGTCAGTGCAGTAAAGCCTCTGTGCTTTACTCCTAAAAGGCTGTTCAGAATTTATGTATACCTCTTTTAGTTACTGTTGTTTGTTTTTTTTTAAACACACAAACGTATTTCACCCTCTGGCTTCTCAGAACCGATTAGAAGCAGTAAGTTGGAAAGCAACAAGGCCATAAAATGAGCCAAATACACATTGCGGGAAACCACAGAAAATGGCTGATTGCAAGGGAAAATCAAGGACTGTAAATCTACAGAAAGCAGACCCAAGAACTCGCAAAGCCTTTCAACAAAGTAACAAACATCTTTGTATATTGAGAGTCAGGTGACAACTTTATATTCATATTGATAACTCAGTGATTCAGAAAAGGCTATTTCCCTGTTGATTTTTGAGAAGAATTTTAGTCAGAAACAACAAATACTTCATTTTGGTACCTTAAAGGAATGCAGCCAAAGTAAGGATTTGGGTTGCTGTTTGAGTAGCCTTCATGAGGGGTTTTGCTCATAATGGTGCCAAGATAGGGGTTTCCACAGGTGTCTTATGTAAGTGGCAAATATAAATTGATTCTATTCCTGCCGAAGTAGACAGTGCCCTCAAGTGGAATTAAGACAAACACATTATAAAAAAAAGAAAAAAAAAAAAAAAAGAGAGAGACAGAGAGAGAGAACCACTTTAAGCCAGCTCTACCCCTGCTTTTTACTAAATGTTGCACAGATATTTCAAGAGTATTGGTTTAAAGGGATGCCAAACTCTTTATCTGGTCTTGGGTAATTTACATGTCTCGTTCTGGGTTGTAGTGGGACAGACTTTTAAAAAACCTCACCATTAGAGAGCACTTCATTATCTAATGATGCATTCTTTGTATAGACTTGACCGATTATTTAATCATTAAGTTAAATTATTAAACTGAAAATTTGGTTCTTTACTTTTTGGAGTATTTATTTTTAAATTCCAAGAGGAAACTAGAGAAATATGATAGTCCAATCAACTGTTGCTGTTACTCAGAATGGTGGATAAATCTACCTCAAAGAAGGAGGGAAGAAGTAACTGTGTTTAGAAACCAAATAGCCACACTCGTGTCCCAGAGAATACATAAGGACTATTTTTTTTCAGTAAGATAATTAATTAAAATAATGAATTCTGAATTTGATTTAGTGAAATCGCATAGTGTTTAACCCCCAGTTAAGGTAGGGTTGCGAAGGCTGTTTTAATTGTGCAAGACTAGTATTGTAAAAATTTTCAGTGAAGATTTGAAACTGGAAATAGTCTTTTTATGTTTTTCTTTCTAGCAAAACATAGTTAAAATTGTGGTGTTTGTTACTGTACTACAGTTATGTTCTTTGTTATGTAGTCCAAGTTTTAATGGCTACAAAATTGATTTTTAACATCTTTACTATCATCAGATTTACAATACCTGATATTTGAGATTATCAGAAATTAAATGATGGCTCCGATTAATATGGTTAACATTTGCCTGTCTAAGGACAAAATGTACATGATGAAAGGAATGAAACTGAATCAGAGATCAAGTAAATGATCCATTATCAAAATAGGGAGCACAGATAAATGAATCGTGGTTACAGTTTCAGAATATGATTTATGTTTTTTTGATAAAAGATGTTCAGCATAATAATTATGATGGGTAACTTTTCACTTAAACCACGTGTACAGAAACAATAGCCTCTTTGACTGATGTCTGTTTTGCTGAAATGCAGCAACTTACTCATTTAGGTTAGGTCTGATCTATTAAAAACGCTACTTTTTAAAGCTTAAAAATGCATATATATGTTTAAATCTGTATAGAATGTTATCTTTTACTAGAATTTGATTTTATACATTGCATTGCCATGGAAACAAACATTATTGTATTGTGTTTGAAGCTACTTTACAACTGGATCTCCTTAATTAAAGATGCAACGTTACAGTAGGTACAAGTGATGCATGTCTTTTAGCCTTTTTAGGTAATTTTGGAAGTATTTCATTTATGTGTGTGCTTTTACTAATCAAATGAGATCTTAAGTCTTTAACCTTGATATTAGCTCATGTAGAATAAAGTGTAAAGTTTCTTTTTGCTTGTCCTCCAGGCATTTTGCTTTGCTGTCTTGTTACAGCATGGACACCAAATTGCTAAAAACGTGCTTTGGGACTGCCAGTGAATTTATCTTTTGTGGTTTTCCTACAAACTTAGTAGTTCCCTTTTTTTTGAGTTAATATTTCGGAGTTAATGTCACCATGAGTTCAGGCTTATGGAGCCAAGAAAAAGTTACTTCACCCTACTGGGAAGAGCGGATTTTTTATTTGCTTCTTCAAGAATGCAGTGTTACAGACAAACAAACGCAAAAGCTCCTTAAAGTACCAAAGGGGAGTATAGGACAGTATATCCAAGATCGTTCTATGGGGCACTCGAGGATTCCGTCTGCAAAAGGCAAGAAAAATCAGATTGGATTAAAAATCCTAGAGCAACCACACGCAGTTCTCTTTGTTGATGAAAAGGATGTTGTAGAAATAAATGAAAAATTCACAGAGTTGCTTTTGGCAATTACCAATTGTGAAGAGAGGTTCAGCCTGTTTAAAAACAGAAACAGACTGAGTAAAGGCCTCCAGATAGATGTGGGCTGCCCTGTGAAAGTACAGCTGAGATCCGGGGAAGAAAAATTTCCTGGAGTTGTGCGCTTCAGAGGACCCTTATTAGCAGAGAGGACAGTATCGGGAATATTCTTTGGAGTAGAACTACTGGTAAGTTTGATAAACCTTTTTAGTGAGCTTGTGCTTGTGTGTGTTTCTTTCTGTGTATATTTGTATGCACACATGTTTTTTTTTTTTTTTTAACCCCTTTAAATTAAATACAACAGAAGTTTTTCCAGAAATCTCCCATAGTTGTTAATATTCACAATTCTTAGGATTTACTTTTTAATGATAAATTGAGATAACATAAAGATGATGCATTGAAAACTTTTTAAAAACTACCTAATGTAGTAGGAAATACACATAGATCATGTAATTGTTGAAGGGTTTCCAATATTAGAAATTTTAACATTGTGTTAAAAGTGAGCTCTGCCAATTATAATTGAATTAATCATCTCACAAAATTATGAATTACCTTGTGACCGTAGTAACTGTAGATCTTTCAGTTTTTCTTAGGGTGTGCTATTAAGTTCATGAAACTTAGATATAAGATTTTCAAAAAATAAGGTGCGGCAATTTAAAATGGCTTATAGTTGTCCCTGATAATATATGTGAAAATGACCCAGGAACTTATTTCTCCTGAAGGGAGGACCAACAACTCCGTGATTCATTTCCAAAGTTAATATTCTCAAGAGCTTAAATGTCAGTTACATTTTTTACATTCTTGCATATAGAATTTCATGATCAAAAAGTTTCTAAAGCAGCCAATTGTAAACCAAGTAAGAGATCTGAATCCCAGCTATACTGTTTACGAGTTGGGCTGCCAGGTTACTTAACCCAAGCTACTTCTCCTAAAGCTGCTTCCTCATCTGTAAAATAATGAAACCAGCACACAGCTTGAAGCGTTTTTTTGTGATACATTGATTCAAGAGTCAGTGTGGTGGCTGGCACATAGTAAGTACTCAGTAAATGGAGCTAATGTTATCGTGGTGTTAAAGTAAATTTTTCTTTTTATGACAAAGTTATTGTTCGTATTGAAATGTAGAATCTAGCCCGGCTCTCTCACAGTGGAATTATGACTTTTAATTAATTAATTAATTAATTATATTTCAGCATCAGATACAGCTTCTTTTTTCCTTTTTTTTAGACACTCAAAATTCACCAGCAACTGCTAATAATTATATTTCTTATCTCTGTCGTTCAGAATTTTCCCAGTGATTTCTCTGAAATCCCCAGAGTGGATCTTTGTTTCTTATGGGTCATCTTACTTCCTTTCTTCTCTACCTATCAGTCATTTTTTTCCCCCCCCTCTCACTTGAAAACTAGGAAGAAGGCCGTGGCCAAGGTTTTACTGACGGGATATATCAAGGGAAACAGCTTTTCCAGTGTGATGAAGACTGTGGAGTGTTTGTTGCGTTGGACAAGCTAGAAATCCTGGAAGATGATGACAATGGATTGGAAAGTGATTATGCAGGTCCAGGGGACACCGTGCAGATGGAACTTCCGCCCCTGGAGATAAACTCCAGAGTTTCTTTGAAGCTCGGAGAAACCACAGAGTCCGGCACAGTTATATTCTGCGACGTCTTGCCTGGGAAAGAAAGCTTAGGATATTTTGTCGGTGTGGACATGGTAAGAAACTTTTGGAATAGATTATCTTTGTGGGTGTATCTATTAGTTTCATGACCAGTTTAGGTACAAATTGAGCACTTTGAATATTTAAAAGGGTAACGTAAAAAACATCTTCTAATTTATCTTTGGTAGAGGAGCATTGACGTGGGACAGGAGTCTAGATATGGAGTTACATTTACTCTTTTTCCAGTTTGAATAAACTGGAGTAATGTTTCAATCCTTCAATTTGCTCTATGATGGCTGACCAAGAAACAGGAAAAAAAAAGCCCCACCCAGAGATGTTCCATGATATCTTGTTTTTCTTTATCTTGAAAAGATTCCCCCCGCCCCCCCCCCCCTTCTCTTTATAATATTTTGCCAATATGGATGGCAGTCTGAGGATCCTCTTGGCAGGCTACCTGGAGTTTTGCCCCACTGGCTTTTCCCCACCTCTGTCTGTCCTTTAGTTGGCCTGTGCGAGTGTGCATTCCAAACCCCTCTAGTGCGCTCCTGGAAAGGAAAGTTCTGGCAAACACAGTATTCCTCATCTATTTCCAACGACAGCATGTTGTACACATTGGTGCTCAGGGCAGTTGTCTGACTGGCTTGTCTCTTAATCTGACTCCATGAACAGCACTATACTCCTTGGTGCTATGTTGGAATATAAAATAATTAAATATAGAAGTCTATTTTGGAGGGAACTCTTACATATCCATAAGATGTCAAAAGAACAGTAACAAATAGATCTTCTGTGTACAGAAATGCACACAGGGGTTCAAATAGAATATTTAAGTGCTCAGGGAATGTAAAAGTAATTAGAACAAGGTAGGCTTAACTAGGGGCCGATTTCTGGGTGAAACAATGTATTATTAATGAATCTTCCTATGCAGATGGGTGTTATGTAGACTAGCATTTGTTGTCCAGTAAAGTAGGAGGAATCCTTTCAATTCCTTGCTTGTCTGTGGGCTTACTGTACCTTGATTATTCTTGGATCTCATTTTTACCAACACAAAACCAAAAAACAAATAAGCAAAAACACACCAAAAGCTTTATTAGCGTGGCAGTCGTTTCTGATATGTTCTTTTTTTCTTTTAGGAAAAATAGTTAAAATTTGCCAGCGTAAAATCTTGTGGAAGATCCTTTTCTGGAAAATACAGATTTTTGTATTCATGTTTTATTGAGACAGGTTTTAAAACTGTATTGCTTACTTTCTAGGATAATCCTATTGGCAACTGGGATGGAAGATTTGATGGGGTGCAACTTTGTAGTTTTGCAAGTGTTGAAAGTACAATTCTCTTGCATATCAATGATATCATCCCAGGTATGTTTTCTTTGTGTTTTTATGTATTAATAAGGCAGGGTTCCTAAGATGTGTTTTGTTATGTAAATATAAGCTTCAAGATGCATTTTTGGAAGTTGACTTCTTGTCCTATGGAATTGTTATCAAATAGAATATCCTGTCTTATCTCCAAATGAGAATAATACTTACAGACTTTTTATTTCCAAAAGCATATGAGCGTGGGGTGGCATTTATACATTATCGTTAACTTTTCATTACCTGTTGATTCTAAGTGGGGGAAAAAGCCCTTTCTGATCATTGGAAGAGTTAGAAAATAAATCACCTGCTACCTGTTTGAGTAAGAGCCTGGTTTAAACTAGAAGCCTGTAAGCAGAAGTTGGTCACATCATGTGACATAATATACTGTGGAGAGGATTCTTCCTGCGTGCCCTTTGAGATTTCTTCCAGTTTTGAGCTGCTGTAATTGATCAGGATTCATGACTCTCGAGTCATATCACCCAACTTTACACCTTAGGAAAACAAAACAAAACAAAACAAAACAAAAAAACATTAAGCCGCCTTTTATTTCCTGTAAACAAGTAGCACCTAATGGCCTCTGTCAACTAACTGATAAATTCCCATTGATGGCAAAAATCGACAGCATCTCCCCCCCCCCCCCCCAACCTTAGCAGAGTTCCAGTTACAGGCTAGTTGGCTGATAGTATGTTAATCATGAAACTGACAGAGGCATTCATAGGTGGTGCTTTTAATTGATCATTATGCAGCCATGAATAAATGTCAGAAAGCCTACATTCAGTAGCCACCAATGTATGCATCCATGAATTAGATGACTTACACTTCTTCACATTCTTGACAAGTTTATAAGGTCATTTTTTTTTTAACTTAAAAAAATATTTATTTATTTTTGAGAGAGAGAGAGACAGAGAGAGAGAGACAGAGAGAGAGGGAGACACAGAATCCGAAGCAGGCTCCAGGCTCTGAGCTGTCAGCACAGAGCCCTATACGGGGCTCGAGCTCACAAACCGTGAGATCATGCCCTGAGCTGAAGTCGGAGGCTTCACCGACTGAGTCACCCAGGCGTCCCCCCAATTTTAAGGTCTTAATTATTGCCTGTTTTGCCGATAAAAACTGGGGCTTAGCTAGTGCTGAGGTTGGCTAGGATCAAGTAGGTGGTAGAGCCAGAATTCAAATCCAGACCTGTCTGATTGAAAGGCTCTGCTCTTTTCAGTCCCTCCTCACCCTTTGTGTATACACTTTGGATGTGAAGACTTGCATAGAAAAGCATCCTTCTCAGCCTCAGATGGATACTTGGGAATATTGTTTCCATGGAAATGGGTTTTGTCTCTAATTCTATAAAAGCTGAATTTCACTGAAGCAGGGATCATAACCGAACAAGATGATTTTTTCCGCTCCGGTATTTTTTTTCCCTTCTTCCTCATGTTGATGCAGAACACTTTGGAGTTTCCCACAGGTCATTTCAGGTCCTCAGTAACTTTTTTTTTTTTTTTTTTTTTTTTTTTTTGTAAAAATGAAGGGGCTATTACTAGATGATCCTTAGGATTCCTTCTAGCCTGCACTGTTTGCCCTTCTCCTGTTCCTTGTTGGCTTGGCAAGTAATAAATGCTTGTTTTGCTGAGTTACAGAATGCTTTCTACTTTGGCTTTTAGCTTTATAGCAAGAGTACATTAATTGGAGGTATGGGGTTCAAATAAGGGCTTGGTTTCGATTTTACTTTGTAAAAGTCTGACAAACTCGGCTTTTCTTGAATTTTAGGGTAGATCCTATACCTACCACCTACCTAGACTCTCCAAGGAACATTTTTACTGTGCTTGCTTTTTCAGGTATCCATTCCTGTATCTGTTCACTAACCCATGTTATTTCTTTATGCATTTCAGAGTACGTCGCAGACACCAGCACACATATAATTAACCAGAGAGAAGTTTAGGGTTTTTTTCTTCCTTTTGAGTTAAGACAGACACGTAACAAAATACATGTTGTGTCATTTGAGTTTTGACTAATGCATATACCCTTGAATTGGAAACCCTTATGAAGTTACTAAAATAACTTCTAATAAGAAAAATATTTGCATATCTCAAATCAAAATAACAAAAAAAGCACAGTAAAACATCTCATTTCCATTCTTATCTCCTCCACTTCCGGTACCTCCTCATTCCATCCCTTGCCTCCCACTGCTAACTATTTTTATTAGTTTCTTGTATATCTTTCCAGAACTTCTTTATACAGTATAAGCACATATTCTCCCTTCCCTTTTTAAATAAAAAACATACTATTTATACTATTCTGCCCCTTGTCTTATTCTCTTAAATCTATATCTTGGAGCTGTTGCTATACTTTTCCACTGCATTTATTTAACCAGATTCCTACCGACGTATATTTGGATTGTTTCTAACTTTTTACTATCACAAAGTAATAGTATCCCACATGCGCTAGCAAATCTATAGGATAAATTCTGAGAAGTGGGGTCATTTGGTGAAAAGATCCATGAACTTGTATTGTTCTAGATATTACTACATTGCCTTCAGCAGTGTATATAACAGTTACCAGCAGAATATGAGGGTGACTTTTTTTTATGGACTTTCCATGAGAGTATGTTGTTGACTTTTCTCCCAGTCTGCAAGGTGAAAAATCTATTTCAGTATAGTTTTAATTTCCATTTCTCTTTTGAATGAGGTTAAGCATCTTTTCCTATGATTAAGGGCAATTTGTGTATTTCTTTCTGTGACCTGTATATTCATACCTTGTTTATTTTTTTAAATTGGATTATTGGCCTTTTTTCTTACCAGTTTCTTTTTTATGTGTTAGGAAAGCCAACTGTTTTATGATATGGGGTGTAAATGTTTCCTACTTGCCAACTCTCATTTGTAACTCGTCCTTTTTTATCTGGTTGTCCTCATTTTTGAAAATTATGGTAAGATAAATGTAACAATATTTACCATTTTAACCATTTGTCAGTGTGCAATTCAGTGACATTACATACATTTACTGTGATGTGAAACCATCACCTCTATCTATTTCCAGACTTTTTTCATCATCTCAAACAGAAACTATATGCATTATGAAATAACCCCCCTTTCCTCCCTTACCTCAGCCTCTGGTAACTTCTGTTCTCTACTTTCTGTCTTTATGAATTTGCCTATTCTAGATACTTCATACAAGTGGAATCTTCTAGTATTTGGTCCTTTGTAAATGGCTTGTCTCACTTAGTGTCATGTCTTTTGACTTTGCTTTAGGTGTTTTTAGCTGTGCAGAATTTTAAAATTTTTATGTAGTTGAATTATGAGTTACTCCAAGGTTATATAGGCATTTCCCCATGTTTTCTTACATGGCTCTTGTGGTTTTATTGTATATGTATCTTTGATCCATTTTTATTTTATGTGATATATAATGTGATATATGGATCTAGTTTAGGTCCCCCTCCCCAGATAGCTGCCCAGTTGTCGCAACATCTTTGATTAAAAGTTCACCTTTTTCCTGCTCCTTTGAGATGCCACTTTTCCCATACTCAATTCCCATATATACTTTGGCATATTTCTGGACTTTCTCTTCCGCCTGCTCATGCTTCAGTACCACACTGTTTTTAACAATTCTTTATAGTATGTTTTAATAGGAGCACTAGTCTTGCCTCATTGCTCTTCTGAATTTTCCCGCCGTTCCACATTGTCTTCAAAAAGGGTAATAGACACATTTAAGTCTACAATCCATCTAGGTTTAATTTTGTGTAGGAGATGAGGTACACATACCCAATTTGATCTACCAGGTTCGCTGCGTATAAATCAAGCTTCGACACGGGTATATATGGACCTCTTCCTGGGCTCTACTCTTTCCTTACACTAAGACGTCTAGGCCTTCATTATCATAGCTTTACAAGAAGCTTTATAGCTGGAGAGTACACTTCCCTGTTTGTTCTTGGCTATTGTTGGCCTTTGCCTCTTCGTTGTAAATTTAACAGTCGGCTTCTCCGACATTACAGGAGAGTTCCGTTGGGATTTTGGTTGGAACTGTAGTCAACCTGTAGAGTAATTTGAGGAGACGTTTTCATTATACTGAAATTTCTAATACGTGAACATCGCATTACCTTTCATTTATTTAATCTCTTTTTAGTAAAATTTTATACATTTCTCCATTTCTTGCATGCATTCTGATACGTTATAAAGTAAAACATGTTTTCTAACAATTTTCTGTGATCTATAGAAATACAGTCGACTCGTAGAGAACAGTTGTATTGAAACCTAATTCACATACCATATATCTCCCTCATTGAAGCTGTTCCATTCAGTGTATTTTAGTATATTTACAGATACGTGCAGTCATCACTATAGCCAGTTGTAGAACATTTTCATCACCTCACAAAGAAACCCTGTACCTTTTAGCTATTACTGTCCTATCTCTTCCTCCTCCTTAGTCCTAACCAACCACTAATGCACTCTCTGTCTCTGGATGTTTGTCTATTCTGCACGTTTCATATAAATAGAATCACTTAACATGTGGTCTTTTGTGACTGGTTCCTTCGTGTAGCAGAATGTTCTCAAGGTTCATCCATGGTGTAGCATGTATCCTTATTTTATTCCTTTTTATGCCCAGATAATATGCCGTAGTATGGATGTACCCCATTTCGTTTATTCATTTGTTGAAGGACACTTGAGTTCCTTCCATCTTTTGCTGTACATAATGCTGCTATCACATTTGTGTACAAGTTTGTGTGTGGACGTATGCTTTCCTTTTTCTGGTATATACCTAGGAGTGGAACTGCTGGGTCACTTGATAAGTGGGTTTAAGCATTTGTGGAACTGTCAGACTGTTTTCCAAAGTGGCTGCACCATTTTGCATTCCTACCAGCATTGTATAAAGGTTCTGATTTCTTCACATCCTTGCCAACATTTATTATTATCTGAGTTTTTGATTCTAGCCAGCCTAGTGGGTGTTAAGTGTTATCTCAGTTGACTTTTGTGGGCTGAGTTTTGTTGCAGACAGTCTTTTTAAAATCTTTTTTTAAATTATTTTTTAAATATTTATTTATTTTTGAGAGAGAGAGAAAGTGAGCATGAGTAGGGGAGGGGCAGAGAGAGAGGAAGACACAGAATCTGAAGCAGGCTCCAGGCTCTGAGCTGTCAGCACAGAGCCTGACGCGGGACTCAAACCCTCTGACTGCGAGGTCACGATCTGAGCCGAAGTCAGATACTCAACTAACCGAACCACCCGGGGGCCCTTAAAATCTTTTATTCTCAGTGTATCCATAGATTACTTTTTTAGTAGCTAGTCATTATCATCTGCAAATACTAATAGTTTAACTCTTCTTTCTAATCCTTGTATGTTTTATTTTTAAAATATGGTTTCTTATTGTCTTAGCTCTATGAACTTTTAAATGCACGTTGAATAGAAGTGGAGGTGGTATCAGCCATCTTGATCTTGCTCTTGATCTATTAAGTATGATCTTTGCCATAGGATATTATTGTGGCGGCCGTCATTTATCAGGGTTGAGAAGTTATCTACTGCTCCCTGTTTGCTAAGAGTTTTATCATGAATGGATGTTGAAGTTTATCAAACTTTTCTGTCTATTTACATAACCCCGTATTTCTTTTTTTTTTTTTTTTTTAAATTTTTTTTTTTTAACGTTTATTTATTTTTGAGACAGAGAGAGACAAAGCATGAACGGGGGATTGTCAGAGAGAGGGAGACACGGAATCTGAAACGGGCTCCAGGCTCTGAGCTGTCAGCACAGAGCCCGATGTGGAGCTCGAACTCACGGACCATGAGATCATGACCTGAGCTGAAGTCGGCCGCTTAACCGACTGAGCCACCCAGGCGCCCCCATAACCCCGTATTTCTTGTCTTTTAATCCAATTTCCTAATAGTAAATAAGCCCTCACATTTTTTTTTTAATTTAATTTTTATTTTTTGACAGAGAGAGAGAGAGAGCAGGGGAGGGGCAGAGAGAGAGAGAGGAGGAGAGAGAATCCCAAGCAGGCTCCACACCGAGAGCACAGGGCCCAATGCGGGGCTTGAACTCACGAACCGTGAGATCATGACCTGAGCTAAAATTCAAGAGTTGGCCACTTAACCGATTGAGCCAGCCAGACGCCCCAGCCCTCACATTTCTGATATAAATCTAACTTCATCATGATTCATACATTGCTAGGTCCAGTTTGCTAATCTGTGCATGTTTTAAAATAAAAAAAAAAAAAATTGCATGTTTAAAATATTTAAAACAAAGTTTAAAAATTACATGTATTTAAATTAAAATTTTTTTTATAGTGGTCACATGCACATAACATTTACCATCGTAACCATTTGTAACTATACAGTTCAGTGGCATTAACTAAATTCACATTTTTATGGAGCCATCACTACCATTCATCTTTGTAACAGTTTTCATCTTGTAAAATTGAAACTCTATACCCATTAAACAGTAACTCGCCAAACCCTACCCCCAGCCTCTGGCAACCACTCTTCTAATTTCTGCCTCTATGCTTTTAACTCCTCTGAGTACCTCATGTAGGTGGAATCATGCAGTGCTTGCCTTTTTATGACTGGCTTATTTCCCTTAGCATAATGTCCCCAAGGTTGATCCATGTTGTAACATGTGTCAGAATTCCCTGTATTTTTTTTAAACTGATTTTTTTAAGTGTCTTTATTTTGAGAGAGAAGGGGAGAGGCAGAGAGAGAGGGAGAGGGAAAATCCCAAGCAGGCTCTGCACTGTCAGAGCAGAGCCCAACGTGGGGGCCTCAGTCTCATGAGCCATGAGATCATGACCTGAGCTGAAATGAAGAGTTGGGTGTTTAACCTACTGAGCCACCCAGTGGCCCCAGAATTCCCTTCATTTTTAAGACTACATAATATTCCATTATATGTGTATACCACATTTGTTTATGTGTTTATCTATTGATGGACGCTTGAGTTGCTGCTGTGTTTTAGCTATTGAGTATTGAGAATATCGCCGCTATGAACCTGGGTGTAAAAATATCTCTTTGAGACCCTGCCTTCAGTTCTTTTGGGGATATATGCAGACGTGGAATTGCTAGGTTATATGGTAATTCTGCTCTTAATTTTTTGAGGAACCACCATAAGGTTTTCCACAGTGGCTGAATGATTTTGCATTCCCACCAACAATGCACAAGATTTCCAATTTCTCCATATCTTTGCTAACATTTATTTTCTGTTTTCCTGATAGAAGCCATTTAATGGGTGTGAAATGGTATCTCATTGTAATTTAGATTTGCATTTTCCTAATGATTAGTGATGTTGAGTATCTTTCCATGTGTTTATTGGCCATTTGTATATCTTCTTTGCAGATATGTCTATTCAAGTCCTTTGCCTATTTTTTAATTAGGTTGTTTGGGGTTTTTTTGCTGTTGTTTTAGGAGTTCTTTATATATTCTGTATATTAATACATTGTCAGATATATGATTTTCAAGTATTTTCTCCCATATTTTGGGTTTCCTTTTTGTTCATAGTACTCTCTTATAATCCTTTTTATTTTGGTAGAATTAGTAGTGATGTTCCTACGTTCGTTTCTAATTTTAGTAATGTGAGTCAACTCTCTTTTTCTTAGTCCATCTAGCTAAAGTTTTCTCAATTTTGTTGATCATTTCAAAAATCCGACTTTTGATTTCATTGCTTTTCTCTGTTGTTTATTTTGTATTTTGTTAATCTCTGATCTAATCTTATTTTCTTCCTTCTGCTAGCTCTGGGTTTAGTTTGTTCTCCTTTTTCTAGTCCCTTAAATGGTAAAGATAGGTTGTTGCTTTGTGATCTCTTTTGTTTTTCAATGTAAGCATTTATAGCTATAAATTTCCCTCTTAATACTGCTTTCACTGCCTCCCCTAGATTCTAAAATGCTGTGTTTTTGTTTTCATTTGCTTCTAAGAATTTTCCAATTTTCTTGTGATTTCTTCTTTGATTCATTGGTGGTTTAAAGTGTATTACGTAATTCCCACATGTTGGTGAGTTTTCCAGTTTTACTTCTGTTGTTTGATAATTTCATCCTGTTACGGTCAGAGAAGATACTACATACGGTATCTGTTTTTTTTAAATCTATTGAGAGTTTGTGGCATAACATATGCTCTATCCTGAAAACATTCCATGTAAACTTGAGTAGAATGTGTATACGGGTGCTGGGCAGAGTGTTTTGTGTTTGTTGTTGTATCTAGTTGTTTTATTGTGTTTAAGTCCTCCATCTGCTTACTTCTGTCTGGTTCTATCCATTATTGAGAGTGGGGGATTGAAGTCTCCAACTGGTGTTTGTGGAACTATTTTTTTTTCTTCAACTCTCTGTTTTTGCTTCATATATTTTGCTGATGTGTTATTAGTATGTAAATGTTTAAAATTGTTATATCTTCGTGTTGCATTGAACCTTTCATTAACATATAAATGTTCTTTGTCTCTTGTAATCTTTTTTGATTTGAAGTCTCTTTTGTCTGATGTTAGTATAGCCATCACTGCTCTCCTTTGCTTATTATTTGCTTTGGATATCTATTTCTGACCTTTCGCTTTAAATTTCTATGCCTTTGGAGCTAAAGTGAGTCTCTTATAGACAATATATAGTTGGATCATGTGTTTATCCATTCTTCAAATTTCTGTCTTTTGATTGGAGAGTTTAATCAATTTACACTTAAAGTAATTACTGATAAAGAGGAACTTATTTCCATCATTTTGCTATTTGTTTTTTATAGTTTTTTTTTTACCTTTATTTCCTGCATTAATATTGTCTTTTGTGTATAGTTGATTTTTGTAGTGAAATGTTCCTTTTTCATTTCTTTTTGCACATATTATAGCTATTTTCTTTGTGTTCACCACAAGAATTACATTTAACATCACAAATTTTAGTGATCTAGTTTGAATTTATAATAGCTTAACTTCAACAACATAAAAAAACCCTCTTCTTTATAGCTCTACCCCACCCCTTTCAGTTCTTGGTATTACAAAATTACATCTTTATACATTGTACACCCTAAAGCATAAACTAGTTAAGTGTTATAAATGCATTGGTTTCCTAAATTATGTAGAAAACAAAAATGTACAGTTACCAACCAGAGTTACAGTGATACTAGCTTTTAGGCTAATTGTTTTTTTAAAAAACGTGTTAGTCTCTTAAAGCATGTCAAAAACAGAGTAGTATTACAAACTGTTGTTACGGTAATACTGGCTTTTATAATTGCCAATGTATTTACCTTTATCGAGATCTTTATTTCTTCCTGTGCTTGCAGGTTACTGTCTGGTGTCGTTTGATTTCACCCTGCAGGTGCTCCCTTGGGTGTTTCTTTTAGGACAGATCTAATGGAAACAAACTCCCTCGGTTTTTCTTTATCTGGGACTATCTTAATTTCTCCCTTACTTCTGAAAGACATTTTTTCAGATACAGGATTCTTGGTTCACATTAGTTTTCTTTTAGCACTTTGAATACATTGGCCCACTGTCTCCTGACCTCCAAAGTTTTTGATGAGAAATCTGCCTATGTCTTTATGGAGGATCCCTTGTATGTGACAAGTTGATTCTCTCTTGCTGCTTTCAAGGTTCTTTGTCTTTTGAAAGTTTGATTCTAATGTGTTGGTGTGGGGGTCTCTTTTACTTCACCTTACTTGGTGTTTGTTGAGCATCTTGGACATTTATGTTCATTGCTTTCATCAAATTTGGGAAGGTTTCACCCCGTAGTTCTTCAGACATTCTGTCTCTTTCTCTCTCTCTTCTTCTGAGACTCCCACAGTGTGCATGTTGATTTGCCGTGGTGTTCCACAGGTCCCTTGGGTGTGAGTTTGCATTTCTCTGATAATTATTGATGTTGAACACCTTTTCATATCACCTGTTGGCCATTTGTATGTATTTTGAAAACTGTTCAGTTCTACTGCCCATTTTTAGTATATGTGCTGCCGAAGCGAGCACTCTTCTGCCCATTTTTAAATCATGTGTTAATTTCTTTGCTGTCGAGTTGTATGAAATCTTACATATTTTGGATATTAACTCCTTGGTAGTTATATTATTTGCAAGTGTTTTCTCCCATTCTGTCGGTTGCCTTTTTATTGATTGATTCTTTTGGTGGGCAGGAGCATTTTAGTTTGGTGTAGTCTCATTTATTTATTTTTGTGTTTGTAGCTTGTGCTTCTCTTGTCCTGTTCATGAAATCACTGCCAAGGCCAATGCCAAAGGACTTTTCCTGTGTTTTCTTCTGGGAGTTTTACAGTTTTGGATCTCACACTTAAGTCTGATTTATTTCAAGTTCATTTATGTGAGGGGGTGTAAGACAGGGATGCGGTTTCATTCTTCTGCATGTGGTTTTCCAGTTTCCCCACCACCACTTATTGAAGAGACTACTACCCTTTTGCTGTTGAGTATTCTTGGTTCTTGTCAAGTATTAGTTGACCATATATACATAGGTTTATTTCTGGGCTCCCATTTTTATTCTCTTGGTCTTTGTGTTGATTTTTATGCTAGTACCATATTGTTTTGATTACTATAGCCTTGTAGTATAGTTTGCAATCAGGGAGTGTAATGCTTCTGCCTTTACTCTTTCTCAGGATTGCTTTGGCTATTCAGGGTCTTTTATGAAAGTGTTATTTTTTAATGAATTTTTCCATTTAATCTTTGTTTCTAAAGTTTTTAGCGTAGCATTATTCTTAAGATCTTGTATTTTCTGTTAAATCTCAGCAGCATCTGCAGATGTGTCCTTGTTTTCATCCAAAAAAATTGTGTCTGTTTTCTTCTAACAGCTTTTTACTAAGGTTTCTTGCTTTCATTTATTCAAAAAAACTTATCTTTTGGCTTTCTTAATCTTAGCTAGGTATTTGTTTTCTATTTTAGTAATTTCCGTTTTTTATTATTTTCTTTTTGGCTTTTTTTGGATTTATTGTTTTTCTTTCTAACTCTTTAAATGGTTAGTTTAATAATTTTTAGTTTTTCTAATGTGAAGCATGTAAGGGTATAAACTCTATGTACCTATTTACCTACATTCCACAAAATTTGTTATGTAGTTGTCTTGTTACCATTAAATTTGAAACATTTTGTAATTTCCTTCATGATTTTATTTTTTTTAATCCATTTGCTTTATGGTCCAAGAATATGATACTAATCCTTTGACGTTTGTTGAGGCCAACCTTATGACCTCATATGTGATCAGTTTACAGAGATATTCTGTGTATGCTTGAAAAGAATATGTTCGCCCCAATTGTAGCTGCGTGCATCGCATGTGTATTTTACATGTCCCTTAGATCAAGCTAATTTATTATGCTATACAAATTTTATGTATCATTACTGAATTTTTAATTGCTGGATCTATCAGTTACTGAACAAGATATATTAAAAATTTCTAACACAATAATGGGTTTCTTAATTCTGTGTTTGCTTTAATTTTGAACTAATTACTTGCTGCATATAAGTTCAGAATTTTTGAGTGCTTAGAGTTTGAAATTGTTGTATCTTCCAGGTGATTTGAACTATTTGTCATTATATAGTAGCTGTCTTCATTGCTAGTAACTCTTTTGTCTTAAATTCTGTTTTGTATGGTGTGGATAGATTGTGTTTGGTTAGTATTTTCCAGGTATTTCTCTTTTTCAGTCAGTTATGTTTGAGGCATGCTCTTTTATAGCAGTATATGGTGGGAAATCTTTTTTTCTTCATCTAGTTTGGCGATTTGGGTACTTTAACTGAAGGGTTAATCTGTTAATAGTTATTACTAATAATTAGATTTATTTCTATTGCCTCATGTGTTTTCTATTTGTCCTTCTTTTCTGCTTTACCCCCACTGTGCTATTGGATTGAGATGTTTTCCCTCCCTTTACTCATTTCATTTTCCTACTCTCTCTCCTGCTTGTTTTCAGATGGCATATAATTTGAAGAATCTATTCTGATGATCTTTGTCTTTTCATTGTTGTGTAACCTGGTAGCATTTAATGTCATAATTGGTATTATTATTGAGTTTAGAACTATAATTTTATTATCTATTCTTTATTTGTCCCTTTTTCCTTCCTCTTATACTTTTTTCTACTTTTTTGAAGATTATTTGAAAAATTTTAAGAAGTATATGTTACTCTGTTGACTTTCTAGCTGCGTTCCATCGTTATATTGCTTTTAGTGCTTTCTCCAGGGATGAAGTATATATCCTTAACATTTTAGTGTAGTGGGGGTTAATATTGTACTACTTTACACAAAATGTAGTTGCCTTGCTACCATGGAAGTCTAGTTACCCCTTCCCCTCCTTGATACTATTAAGTGTCATGTATGTTACATCTACGTACATTAAAAACTCACAAGAATATGTCGTATTTCTTGCCGAAATAGTCATATATATTTTAGAAATGAAAAGATCCAAGTATCGGGGCGCCTGGGTGGCTCAGTCGGTTAAGTGTGCGACTTTGGCTCAAGTCATGATCTCGCTGTTTGTGGGTTCGAGCCCCATGTCGGGCTCTGTGCTGACAGCTCAGAGCCTGGAGTCTGCTTCAGATTCAGTGTCTCCCTCTCTCTCTGCCCCTCCCCCACTCTCACTCTGCCTCCATCTCAAAAATAAATAAATATTTTAAAAAATTAAAAAAAAAAAAAAGATCCAAGTATCCACTCGTTAACATTTCCCTTCATCCTGAAAAACTTTTGTTGTTGACTGAGGATGCAGTTCTTCTAGAAATGAATTTCTTTTAATTTTAATTAACTTTAATTAATTCATAATTTTCTTTTATCTGAAATGTATTTATTTTGCCTTCATATTTGAAGGATATTTGGGGTGTGTATAGAATTCCCTGTTTGGTATTTGTGTTCTTTTTTGTTCTGCTTTCCAGGGGTTTTCTTCTATTTCCTGACCTCCGTATTTTCTGGTGAACATCAGCAGTCATTTAAATCATTGCCCCTCTGTATGTAACGTAATATGTGGTTTTTCTCTGGGAACTTTGATGATTTCTCCTTATGTTTGACTTACAACAGTTTATGATGTCCCTCGCATTGTTTTCTTCATGTTTATCCTGCTTGGAGTTCACTGAGCTTCTTGGATTTGTAAATTTGTGTCTTTTAACAAAGTAGGAAACATTCTGACCATTATTTCTTCAAGTGCTTTCTTTGTCCCTTTCAGTCTTTCCTCTCTCTGTGACGTCAGATAGATACATGTCGAGAGTTTTTGGTATTGTGCCTGAAGTCCTTGAGACTTAATTTTTTTTCCTCATACTTTTATGTATCTGTTCTTTAGATAATTTCGACTGTTCTGTCTTGAATTTTACTGATTTCCCCCTCTCTCGTCCGCATCGTGTTTTTAGGGCTTAAATTCATTCATCCAACGAATTATTCTTTTCAGAAATTGCCTTTTTAAGGTTTTAGAAATATTTTAAGACTTCCATCTTGTTCTTTTTTGTTTGTTTCTTTAAATAGTTTTTATTTCTCTGGTAAGATAATTGCTATCTTCTCCTTCATTGTGAGCATATTTTCTTTTACCTCATTAAGGATAGTTCTAAGTCCTCTTTTAAAATTCTTTTCTGCCAGTTCCAACATCAAAATAGTCTATGGCTTGGTGTGCATTGTGGTTTTTTCTTTTGAGAATGGGTCACAGTTTCCTTTTTTCCCCCCTCTTTTCTCTTTTAGTGTGTGGAGCAGTTTTGGATTATAACCTTGTATTGTTCCTTTCCACTGAATTTTGAGTCTCCTTCATAATCTGCCTGTTTTGTTTTTTTTTTTCCTCCCTTCTTCACTCTCCAGTGCCTGCTGGCAAAAGTTGTTTTTTATATTTTTTCAGAGTTTAAATCTATTTTTTTCAGGAAAAGCGGTCTGATATGAGCTTACTCCATCATAACAGCTGTATTTTTAATATGTATTTTGGAATGTGGAGAGCATTTATTCAAGAAAAAGGGGGATTTCTCTGGGCAGGCATGATGGATTTTATGATGAGATTTTGTTTTATAGTTTTCACCCCCCCCTTATTTTCAAGTTTTTATTTAAAGTCCATGTATACAGTGTAAATATGTAAATTCCATACAGAACATTCGGTGTAATGTTAGTTTTAGGAGAATTTAGTGATTCATCACTTAACATACAACACCCTGTGTTCATCACAAGTGCCCTCCCTAATCCCCATCACCATATAAGTTTTTGATTGTCTGAAATACAGTATTGTTTTACTATTGAATTTCCAAGTTTAAAAAAAAAATTGTTTTTAAGCGTTAATACAAAACCTTTATAAGAAGGTCATTTTATTTCTAAGCCAGGTAGTTCTGAACCTTGGGTGATACTGAGCCCAGGGAACATTTTGTAATGAATGTCTGGAGACATTTTTGATCATCACATCTGGGGTGGGAGTACTACTTGAATCTAGTGGGTAAAGACAGAGATACTGCTAAATAAACATCCTGCAATGCAGAGAGCAGCTCCCGCAACAGAAAATGATCTGGTCCAAAATGGCAGTATTGCTGAGGTTGAGATATCTTGTCCTAAGCAAATTACGTGACTTACGCTACGTTTATAATGTTAACTTGCTGGATGGCTAAGGTGAATACTTGTAAAATAAAATTTCTTTCATTATTAAGGTATTCTTACAGGGGTAGCTAGTTCTGTGCTAATGTTGTTTTTCCAGAATCACATGGATAAATGTAATTTAACTTGTCTTACCAAATCAGATATGTTTGTGGGTTTCCATAAAACAGACCCTTAACTGAGAGATGCTGTGGGGCGGGGTTTGAATGGGTGATGGGGATTAAGGAGGGTACTTGTGATAAACACTGGGCGTTCATTGCATGTAAGTGATGAATCACTCAATTATACTGTATGTTAACTAACTGGAATTGAAATAATATCTTGAAACTGTGAAAAAAAAAATCCAGAGGGTGCTTTTGAAAGCCCCAAGCCTTTTTGGTATAACCATCCTTTTTACCTACCTTCACTGAATTTTGAGTTTTGCATTTTACCAGTAAATGTAATTCATTATGTCAAGTAAGTTGGGAGACTAGGGAAATCGTTAGTTTAGTGTTAAAATTTAAGGAAAGAAAAGATATCTGAAATATAGAGTTGGCTTGTGTATAATTGATTTTGTTTTTCTTAGTCTGCAGTAGGATAAAGATTTTGAAATGCCTCCCCCCGCCACCCCCCCCAAACTCTAGCTAGAGCTGTATTTCCTTCTGTATATTTTTTCCATCTCTCAGTTAGGTTTGAAATGTAAATGATGTTGGGTTCTACAGTAGCACTTAAAAAGAAAATGAAAGGAAAAGCTACCATTTCTGTTTTTCCTGTGGTGGAATTATACATAACCTGACAAAGGCATTCTGTAATAGTATTTATCTTCAAAAACACTTACAATTCTATTTTATTCAAATAGTGATGTAGGATTAAAATAATAAAAGTTAGTTACATGAATCTCTTGGGAATCACTTGTCAGGCACACTTTGATCTTCTAGATCAGTGGCTGTCACTGTCATTATTCCCGGCTCGCAGAGCAGTGACAAGAAAGGAAAATAATGCTTTTTCTTTTTTCTTTTAAAGCTTGATTTCATACACCGTGAACAGAAGATAATTAAGAACGATCCCAGCTTTTATAGTGTAACCCACAAATAGTACTTTTCGCCAACAAAATAAAGCTCACAAATAGATTTAAAAAGTAAAGTTGTCTAAATGAAAATTAGTTTCTTTGAATGGGTCTCCGTCTCTATTTCATGTCATCATTAACACCCTTTCCTGGAGAGAGAAAACGAGTCCTGGTGTCTCCTTTAGTTCCTGAGGTTTTTTCTGGCCCAGTTGCCTTCATTTATAGGACAAAATTAATACTCCCGGCATTTAAAACTGTTTTGAAGCAGTTTAACAGCTGGTGAGGTTAGGAAAGAATTCATCTCCGTCAATTGCTTGTTACGGTGGTCTTCTGAAGAACACCTTTGACGAAAAGAGTCCTGGGTCTGCTTTTCAATTCCCTCCCCCCCTTCATTTCTGCTTTTCAAATGTTAAAAGCTCCAACATAACTAATTTGACACGTTCACGTTCTTAAAGCTGTTGTGTTGGAGCATATCATTGAGTGCCACCCCTAAATTACACACTTCTGCTTTTTCTGGTCCAGCTTGTGTCTTCTTTTTTTAGTGTTGGAGGTTGGGAATGTAATGCTAATTTTGCCTTGTAGATTATGCCTTGCATGCACATTGGCACAGAATTTATAAGGGTCTCTGAGATCTTTCCCTCCCAACAGTGACCTCCGACTACCTGCTCTCCTTTTGCATCTTTCTTTTTTTAAAGTTTTTATTTAAATTCCAATTAGTTAACATACAGTGTAATATTAGTTTCAGGCGTGCAATGTAGTGATTCAACACTTACAACCACACCCAGTGCTCATCACAACAAATGCTCTTTTTAATCCCCATCCCCTGTTTTCCCAATGCCCCCACCAACCTCCCCTCTGGTAACCATCAGTTTGTTCTCTGTAGTGAAGAGTCTGTTTCCTGGTTTGCCTCTTTCTTTTTTTTCTTTTTCCTTTTTGCTCTTTTTTTTTTTTTTTCCTTAAATTCACCACAATCAAGATAGCATCCCTATCACCTACAAAGGAGATGTCCTTTGTGATCACTTCCTCCCACTTCTGTCTGCCCTGTCCCCCCCAAAATCCAGGCAACCACCGATTGATCATCTTTGTGTCAGTATACATTTGCTCATTTTTGGGAATTTTATATATGTGGAGTAACTCAAGACGTGCTCTTTTTTTGTCTGCCTTATTTCAGTCAATATAATTCGTTTTTGACTCATTCATGTTTTTTTTTTTTAATTGCTGAGAACTCCATTCTGTGGTAGGCTGTAATTATATATATTTTATAAGTATATTAACATTTAGTGTAAATAATTTATGTATTACTTAATACGTATTAGTATATTACAACTATAAAACATAGTTTACATATATCATCGATTCTTGCTGATATTTAGTCTTTGACCCGGATTCCTGACACAGAGCTCCTAAATCCCTTGGAATTTCCTAGGTGATGGGAGCGTCTTCTGTTCTAACGAGGTGACGACTCCTGGTGGGCTGCTGGATGGGGACTGGTCCCTGGCAAGACCAAGCTTGAACTTCCAGCTCCAAGCACCATCCTCTGGAAAGGGGGGAGGGGCTGGAAATGGAGTCAGTAATTCATCATGCCTACTTGATGGTCTCCGTAGAAACCCCTAAAGTACAAGATTTGGAGAGCTTGCAGGTTGCTGAACACCTGGAGGTGCTGGGAGAGTTCTGTGCCTGGAGAGGGCAAGAAGGCTTTGTGCCTCTTCCTTATACCTTGCCCTGAGTATCTCTTCATCTGGTTGTTAATCTGTATACTTTATTATATCCTTTATAATAAAATGGTAAATCTGAGCGTTGCCCCTTAGTTCTGTGAGCCATTCTAGCAAATTACGGAACCCAAGGAGGGGGGTTCGGGAACGCTGACAACCTGGAACTTGTGACTGGTGTCAGAAATGAGGGCATTCTTGTGGGACTGAGCCCTTAACTTGTAGGATTTCCTTCTAACTCCAGACAGATAGTGTCAGAATTGAATTGAATTTTAAGACACCCAGGTGGTGCGGGAAAACTCCCCACATATCGGGTGACCAGAAGTGTCAAAAGTTGTGTGAGAGTAAAGGAAAATGCACTGTTTGTTTTCCCTGTAAACGTATGGATATACCATTTTATTTAGCCATTCACTTGTTGATGGCCTCTGGGTTGTGTCTAGTTTTTGGCTCTTAGGAATAATGCTGCGATGACAACTCGTGTGAGGTCTTTGTGTGGTCAGAGGCCTTGGTTTCTCTTGGGTAGATCCCTAGATGTGGCATGGCTGGTGATTGTTTACCTTGAAGCAAAAATGAACATGCTAGACCTGCCAAACGATCTTTCCAAAGTGGTTGTAGTATTTACATTCTGTGTAGCAGTGCGTGCAAATTCCACTTCTTCCCCTTCCTTGCCAACACTGCGTGTGGTCAGTCGTACAGACTTTAGCTCTTCTGTTGGTGGTAGCTAATTCTGGTTTAACTCACATTTCCCTGTGACACCTTTTCATGTGCTCATCTGTCATCTTGTGTATCCTCCTTGGTGGAGTATCTGTGCACATCTTTTGCTAGATTAAAAAAACTTTTTTATTATTGAATTTTGAGAATTCTTTACAAATTCTGATGATAAGCCCTGTAACAGATATATGATTTGAAAATATTTGAGATTATAAAGATTTGGATGCAGTTGTAAGAAAGAATACAGAGAGATCCTGTGTACCCTTTTCCCCAGTAGTAACATCTTGTAAAACTAGAGTACAGCGTCACGGCCAGGGTGTTGACAAGACGCAGGACATTCCCATTGCCACAAGGATCCTTCCTGTTGTCCTTTTTTCACCATGGTCCTTCCCTCCTTAACCTCTGGCAGCCACTAATGTGTTTTCCACTTATGTAATTCTGTTATTTCAAGAATGTTATACAGATGGAATTGTACAGTGTGTAAGCTTTTGAAATTGGCTTTTTTTCTCATTCTCTGGAGACTCGTCAGTGTGTGCGTATCCCTGGTTTATTCTTTCCTAATGCTGAGTAATAGTCCCTGTCATGGATGTACCACTGTTCTATCACTTACCCATCAAAGGACATCTGGTTTATTTCCAGTTGTGGGCTATTATAAATAATGCTCTCACAAACACTTGTGTACAGTGAACAAGTAAACGTAAGTCTTCATTTCTCTAGCATAAATGTCCAGGTTTGCAATTGCCAGTTGTATGGTATTTGTGTATTTAGTTTTTTAAACAACTGCCAAACAGTTTTCCAGAGCGGTTGTACCATTTTATCTTACCACCTGCAATATATGAGTGATCCACTTTTTCCACATCTTCACCGGCGTTTGGTGTTGTCACTATTTTTTTATTTTAGTAGTAATATCTCATTGTGTTTTTTTATTTTAAGTTTTACTTATTTTTGAGAGCGAGAGCACGTGTGCTAGTGGAGGACGGGCAGAGCAAGGGACAGAGAGAATCCTAAGCAGGCTCCGTGTTCTTAGCACAGAACCCGACGTGGGGCTGGAGCCCACAAACCCTGAGGTCATGACCTGAGCTAAAATCAAGAGTCTGCCGCTTAACCAGCTGAGCCACCCAGGCACCCCTCAGTGTGGTTTTAATTTGATTTTCCCTGATGGCTCACGATGTTGAACATCTTTCATGTACCTGTGGCCATCCATCTTCTTTACTGAAATGTCTCTTCATCTCTTTTGCCCATATTTTATTTGGATTCTTGCTTTTTTACGGTTGAGTTTGGGGATTCTTTATATATTCTAGATACTAGTCCTTTGTTGGATGTGTGGTTTGTGAATATTTTATCTCAGTGTGTGGCTTGTCTTTTCCTCCTTTTAACAGGGTCTTTCACAAAACAAAGGATTTTGATTTTTATTAAGTCAAAGATACAATTTTTTTTTAATGGAACATGATTTTGGTATTAGGTCTAGCAATTTTTTTTGCCTAGCTTTAGATAGTGAAGATTTCCTCCTAAGTTTTTTAAAAATAAAAATATAATTCACACGGCAGAATATTCACTCCTTTTAAAATGTACAATTCAGTAACATTAAGAACGTTCACAGTGTTGTGCAACCATCACTGCTGTCTAGTTCCAGAACTTTTTTATCACCCCAAACGGAAACTCTACATTCATTAAGCAGTCACTCACTCCCCTCAGTCCCTAGCAAACACAGATCTGCTCTCTGTTTCTGTGATTGCCCTGTGGACATATGGACCATTCACTATATGGACATTTCATATAAGTGAACTAAAAAACATGGCCTTTTTTGTCTGGCTTCTTTCACTTAAGCATAATCTTTTTAAGGTTCACCCATGTTGTAGAATAAATCAGTACTTCAGTCCTTCTCATGGGAAACAATATTCTATTATATAGATATAGTACACAGTTGACCCTTGATCAATGTTATGGGTTTGCACTGTGTGCATCAGTGGATTTTTTTATAGTACAGTAGTGTAAATGTATTTTCTCTTCCTTATGATTTTCTTTTTAAATTTTTTTTTAACGTTTATTTATTTTTGAGACATAGAGAGACAGAGCATGAACAGGGAGAGGCAGAGAGAGAGGGAGACACAGAATCTGAAACAGGCTCCAGGCTCTGAGCTGTCAGCACAGAGCCCAACACGGGGCTCGAACTCACGGACCGTGAGATCATGACCTGAGCCGAAGTCGGACGCTTAACCGACCAAGCCACCCAGGCGCCCCCTTATGATTTTCTTAATAACTGTTTCCTTTCTCTAGCTTGCTTTATTGTAAGAATACAGTATGTAATACATATAATATACAAAATATGCGTTATGTTGTTAACATTGACTACCTTATACGTAAGGCTTCTGGTCAACAGTAGGCTATTGATAGTTAAGTTTTTGGGGAGTCAAAAGTTATCTGCAGATTTTCAGCTGCATGGGAGTCAGTGCCTCAAACCCTCCTGGTGTTCAAAGGTCAACTGTATTTTCTTTACCAATTCATCATCAGTTGGTGGCCGTTTGTATTTCCAGTTTTTGACATTTATGAAAAGGATGCTATGAACATTTGTGTATAAGTTTTTGTGTGGACCTACTTTCAATTATCTTGGGCATGTGCCTAGAAATGGAATTTCTGGGTCAAATGGTAACTGTATATTTAATCATTTCTAGAACTCCAGGTTGTTTTCTAAAGTGGCTACATATTTTACATACCTACCTACAGTGTATGAGAATTCTGATTTCTTCACATCCTTGTTCTTTCTTTTTAAAGTTTTACAGTTTTTCATTTACATTTGAGTCCTTGATTCGTTTTGAGTTAATTTTTTATGAGGTATAAGACTTAGAGCTGGTTTTGGTTTTTTTTTTTCCGTTTTAATGTCAAATTGTCCCACCACCATTTGTTGAAAAGACCTCTTTCTTCCATTGAATTGCTTTTGTACCTTTGTCAAAGATCAGTTGGGTATATTTGTATGGGACTATTTTTTGATCATTTTTTTCTTTTGAGAACTTCTTTTAGATCTGCTGGTGACAAATGATCTTTGTTTCTCCTCATCTGGAATGTCTTGCCTTTCCCATCACTCCTGGAGGATATTTTCACTGGTTATAAGATTCTGGGTCAAGAATTCTTTTCTCTCAGCACCTGGAAAATATTGTGCTACTTCTTTTGGGCCTCCCTGGTTTCTGATGAGAAATCTGCTCTCATTTGAATTGCTTTTTTTTTCCCCCCATAGGTTTTGTTTTTCTCTGGCTGCTTTCAGGAATTTCTCTTTGACTTTAGCTTTCTAAACTTTAATTATGATGTGTCTTGGCATAGAATTTCTTTGGGTTCATCTGTTTGGTGTTTGCTCAGCTTCTTGAATTGGTAAATTTGTGGTCTCTTGCTACATTTCGTCAGTTTCAGCCTTTCCTTCTTTGAGTACGTTTTCAGCCCTAGCCCCGTCTTTCTCCTCTCCTTTAAGATTCTGATGAAATAAATGTTAGATCTTTTGTGAAGTCCCACAGGTCCCTGAGTCTCTGTTCTTTTTCTTTTGTTCTTTTGTGTGTGTTTTTTTTTTTTTTTGATTCAATTTTCCCTGTGTTGTTCATACTGGATAATTTGTATTATTCTGTCTTTAAGTTCACCCATGACTTCCTGTGTTTCCTCCATTTTGCTATTGAGCCCATCCACTGAGCTTTTTATTTTCGTTGTTATTTCATTTTCACTCCTTTATATCTTCCGTTTCTTTGCTGAGACTTTCTGTTTCTTTGATGAGGTTTCTGTCCTGTCGTTTTGTTCCAAGTATGTTTATAATTGCTTATTGAAGCGTTTTTATCAGGGTTGTTTAAAATCTTTGTCAGATAATTCTAACCTCTCTGTCATCTCGGTGTGGGCATTTATTGACTGTCTTTAAACATTCTTAGGAACTTCCTGGTTCTTGGTATAATGAGTGATTTTTGTTTGAAACCTGGACAGTTGGGTATTAGGTTTTGAGACTCTAGATGTTACTAGATCTAGAGCCAGCTTTTAGCCAGCTTTCTTCGACCCTGCTATGGCCGGGGAAGAGGAGGGGAGATGCCACCTAATTATTGCCACGTGGAGATAGAAGTCTTCTTCCCTTGGCCTCCTCATTCCTGCTGGGGAGCAGTGGATGTTGTGGCTCTTCGCATGGTCTCCAGTGACATTGTGATGAATGTGCCCTTATTGCTGGTGGGTTACGGTGAAAGTCCTGACTCTCCACTAGACCTCTTCTGATACCAACCACCCCAGCAGGTAAGGCAGAGATGGAAGTCTGGGCTCTCCATGTGGTCTCCACTGACACCATGGAGGTGGGAGAACTTGTCATCAGGTGGTGGCTCCCGACTTGGCTTTCTCTGATATCACACAACTGGGGCGTTGGAGCACTTTGTAACAGCCTCACATGAGTGGAAGTCTGGGCTCCCCACTTGGTCTTTTTGGAGTGGGTAGGGCCAATGTTTTTTTCCTGTGGTGTTTGGCTGGTGTTGAGTGATTACTGTCTAACATTTTTCGGTCTTACTAGGTTTCCTCTTTTCTCATCCTTTGACGAGAGAGCGCTGACTTGTTGGGGCTTTCTTTGGTCTGTGCCCATTAATGGCTCCAGATTGCTGGCTTCTTCAGCGCTAAGTCTGGGATACATAAGGCAAGAAGAAAACCCAGGGAATTCGCTGCCGTGTTGTTCTTTACGTCCAGAACTCCTTAGCTGGTCTGCCTTCTCCTGTCCACCTTGTTAGAATCTTCTCATTTTGTATGTTATGTCCTGAGTTTTTAGTTGTACTTATCATGAGGCATAGGAAAGGTATGTCTACTCATTTTCCCAGGAGTGGAAGTTGCCTCTGTTATTGTAAGTTAACAGCAGATCTGGGGCATCATTTCCTATTAGTACGTGTATTGCATACTTAATCTTTTGTTTAAATTATGTATTGTATTTCATTTTATGAACGTGCCATGATTTTTTTACCAGTCCCCTGCTGATGGACGTTTCGGTTCTTTTTAATCTTTTGCTTTTACAAGCAGTGCTTTAGTGAATAACTCCATGTATATGCATCAGTTTGCATGTGTTCCAGTGTAGCTAAAAGATAACTTCCTGTCTTATCATCTGGATCTTCTTAGACAAGATAGAAGAGTCAGTGTCTCCTAAAGTAAATCAGGAGAATTTCATTTTAGACAGATATCCTTGTGAAAAAGTCACTCCTTGTACGATGTGTGCTTAGAGCTACTTTCCCATAGTTGACACACTGATTCTAGTTCTGAGCTGGTGATGGACACAGGACAGAGGCAGCTCCTTTTCCTTACAGCAGCCCTCAGATATTCAAAGCTGAGTGTCTCTGGGACCTTCATCTTCTGTGCTCCAGCCTAAAAACTTTGTGTCATTTTAGCCGTTTGGCTGTGGTATGATACTCTGAGTGAGACCTGGTTTGTTGAAGATGGTTTTTTTTTTTTTTTCTTAACACTTGAGCATCTAAAGGGAAATGGAATACTGTAATCCATTATGCGGGCTAATGGTTGCTATCGACAAACTGACAAAAAAAAAAAAAAAATTGGGGGAAAGCCCTGTTACCGTCTGAGTTGTATTCCCAGTGACCCCTGTAATGCCTTCCTTGCATTACAAATGGATGAGTGCATTTATAAATCAGTGAATTAACGAATACTGAGCTGACTCTTGAATGAAACCCCCAATTTTCTTTCATGCACCCTTCTACTTCTAATTCTATGCTTGTGTGGTTGATTTGGAGGACAGCAGCAGGACCTTGCTTTTGTGCCTGTTACGCTTGATGTCGTCAGTGCCCTTCAGTCTTCTAACATTTTCAGATTGTTCTGGATACTAAGTGTGTCTTTGCATGTATTGTTTCTCCCTCAACACCACACCATCTGTACTCATCTGAGTATTTAAATGGGATATATGGTGCTCACATTCATGTAAAATATTCATAAGATGTTTTTTTGAAAAGGTAGCTTCCTGGAGGTAGAGTTCCTGGGTCAAAGGGTAGGTGTATTTTATATTCTGATAGATAATGCTCTATGGGCTTCCACAAAGATTGTCTGCGTGAATCACCTTAAGTGTCGTCTATGTAGACAGCACTCCTGCTCGTACGAGACGGAGCCCAAAAGAAGGTTAATTTGAAGCACTAGACCTGTGTATGCAACTCTGATGTCCTCTGATGGGCCCTTCCGGTTTTGTGTTCAAAGAATTTTCATGTAAAATGATCTAAAATAGGAGGAAAACACTTATTTGGATCAGTAATCCTGCCTCACAGAGGTCTTTGTGTAGTTGCTATGTATATAGTATTTTCGGTATCTGGTTTTATAATACCTCATTTTACCCAAGTAAACTTATATTTTCTCCAGTAGCTTTCTCCGTGGATATTAAACTCTCATTTGGGTCTGAATTATGCTCTTGTGGCTGATGATGTTAAGCAGCACATCAGTTAAGGGATTTCTCTCAATTTAATGGGTCATTCAAATTCACAGGCATCTCTCCTGCTTTGATTGTTACTGTTAACTAGTTTATTGTTATGATTTTCAACCCAACATTCTCAAAGGGATTTTTTTTGTATTTCTGATTAAATTAACAAGACTGATGGATGAACTGCTACTTTTATAATTTTTTACTGAATCATAATTGACAGAGAATACTACTACATTAGTTTCAGTTAGACAAGATAGTGATTCAGTATTTTTATACAGGACAAAAAAATGAATGCCATGATAGGTCTAGTCACCATCTGTCACCATACAAAGTTATTGCAATATTATTGACTGTATTCCCTATGCTGTACCTTACATCGCTGTGATTTTTTTTTTTTTTTTACTACAAAGAAGTTTGTACCCCTTGATCTAACCCTTCACCCATTTGCCTGCCCACCTCCCCCTGCCCCTCCCAGCAACTGCCAGTTGTATCTAGGATTCTGTTTCTGTTTGGCTTTATTTGTTTTGTTTTTTTTAGATTCTACACATAAGTGAAATCATACAGCATTTGTCTTTGTCTGACTGATTTAACTTAGCGTAATACCCTCCAGGTCCATCGATGTTGTGTGTGTGGCAAGATCTCGTTCTTTTTTATGGCCAAGTAATATTCACGTGTGCGTATCACATCTTCTTTATCCATTCGTCTGTTGGTGGACACTTAGGTTGCTTCCATATCTTGGCTACTGTAGGGGTACACATGTACTTTTATCATTTTGGATGTCGTCCTGCTGTGTGCAGGTAATGGATACTCTTCATCTGGTTTCTTTTACTCAACACAATGTCCATGTTGTGTATATCAGTAGTTTATTCTTTTTTTTTTTTTTTTTAATTTTTTATTGCTGTGCAGTGTTGTATAGTACGAACAGGTCACAACTTGTTGAGCTACTTTGCTGTGGAATGGATTGTCTCAGCTTTTGGTTATTCTGAATAAGGATGCTAGGCACATTTTTGTGCATGCCATTTGGTGAACATAGCATGCTGTCTCTTTTAATAGCAAGCAGAATTGTTTTAATCTCACAAAACTGTCTGCCGAATTTATTCCTTATCTTGCTTACTTTCCCATACTTACCTTTCCCTGAGGTGGCAAGCTCTGAAAATCCATTCGAGGCAGAAGGCTTTGGTTTGGGATCATGAGCATAGTGGTGGCAAGGAAACCATATTTGGTATGTCACTGCTGGAGGGCAGGTTAGATGTGGCATGCGACCCCTCATCTGCATACAATTCGGTAGGAATATCTGTTCCTCAAAATCGGTATCTGACCTTCTCTCGGACAAAGTCTAAGTCTGTCTCCTAAGGTAAATCAGGAGATTTCATTTTGGGCAGATGTCACTGTGACACGGCGGAAGATAACTACTGTCTCCAACTCCAGTGCTTGTCGTATTCCCGGTCTTTGAAGCCCTCCCCTAATCACCAGCAGGAGGGTCCCAGTCCCCAGTGGCTCGTCCATGTGGCCTGTTACCGCCAGGCTGCCTCACTTAAGACCATTTGCTGCCTTTGTTAGAATTACCACTAACCGTATCATGCATGTAGGGTACAGTATGCACGTGCATATCTTTTGAACACAGACTTATGTGTAGTAACTACAGTTAATAGTGGGAATTCGTTTTCTTTAGTCAATTTATATGCTGTAATTTGGGAACTGTTGCTAGTGACTAAGAAATTTTACCTTCCATGGTAGCTTTCATCTGTGATATTTGGAGATATTTGAATGGCTAATCATCAAAGTATCAGTAAATAGCTTTTACTATATCACCTGGTTGAAACCATGGTTATTTAGTATAATTTTTGAATTAAAATAATTTTTCATTTGATCATATTCTGAGACCCTCAAGATATAGATTAACACTGCAATCTCCCCCCCTCCACCGTGATTTATATATATTACCAAACATGATTTATATGTAATTCATTCAGTATTATTTCCTTTTTTTCTAACAAAATGGCCTTTTCCTTGTGTTTAAAATGTAAAAAATTATCCTATTTTTTTCTTTCTGTTCTCAAAATCCACTCTGGGTGCTATCGCTTTTGCTGATACACAGCTTTATCAGGTATGACTCCTAAGTGTCATGTTGGACTCTACAGATATGTTGTTGAAATTTCCAGGGGAAAAACGGCAGATTGACTTTTCTACGTTCGTTTGATCAGTATTTGTGAATATCTCATGAAAATTACCGGCCTTTTAAGGTTTAGAGTCGGCTACGTATCAGAAACAACTTTGCCAAATTTATCACACCTAATATTCCAAAAAGGAGTTTCAAGTGTTTTCTTCAAAAATATTGTTGATATTTTTCTCTGGCTTTCTTCATCATTAATCTGTGTAGGCTTTTTTGAGTTTTTCTTGTTTATATGTTGTATATGTTTGTATACTTGTCAGTGTTATTCTTAACATATATGATTTTTACAACTGATACATATTTCTAACCAGATTTTTTCCAAACTGTGTTCCATGAAATACATTAATCTGAGATGCTAAGTAGACTGGGACAAAAAATATTATAAGATACGTTTATTCTATCCCTCTTTGAAAGATTCACAGTACACATCAGCATATTAAAGGTTCTGGTGTTATGCGGTAAAGAAATGTGCTTACCTTTGTTTATCTCAGCATCTTCTAGAAATACTTGAGTGTGGAGCACTTCCTAACACACTGCGTGTTCTGGGGACCTCCTGCAAAGAACTTAGTGGAGCTGTCTGTCCCCGTAGTGTTTTAATACATCAAACAATAGTGACTAAATTGATTAGATTTCCAAGACATTAAAGCACTTAGCTGAACTGTATTTGGGTCATATTTTGTAGAAATTACGTTTTGAAGTACAGCATTGATTTTTTTCCCCCCGTATCCTCTTTCAGTACTTTTGTCGACCTTTAAAAATTTGTAAAACTGCTGTTGGAAATGCTGCCTTTTTGTAGGAAAGAGGTATTTTTTGGCTGCTGTTGTCATTGCTTGCTTAATTGTTTCTCTTCTGTAAGAATTTGCTTGTATCCTTAAAAAAACACGTTTACCATTTCAGATAGCGTGACACAGGAAAGGAGGCCTCCCAAACTTGCCTTTATGTCAAGAGGTGTTGCGGACAAAGGTTCATCCAGTCATAATAAACCAAAGGCTACAGGTATGGATCAGTAGGCTACGGTTCTTAGATATTTACACGCTATCTGATCTGCCATAGCATTGAAAAAAGGTTAAAAGGTTTTACTCCTCGGTGTACATGTAGGCTCTCTTCTTCCCAACGTGTTTAGTATTTTACCAAAAATTGTTTATAGACGCTCTTGCTAAAGCCAAGAGTTCCCAGCCTTTTTTTAGGCGATGAAAAGTTTTCCGGGAGGACCTTGTTGTCTTTTGTTGGTTTCTGTCAGCTGGTTTTTGGAAGCCCCTACTTGTAACATTTGAACCTCGAGTTTAGAGTCGCAACTGTACAGAAGAACCGTATCTGGATAATGTTAGATGGGATAAAGCATATCGGGAGTAATTATGTGGATTTTGCTAACAAAATGTGGCACAAGTTAAATTCCAAACTGCTAAGCAAGAATTTTTGTCTCTCTTCCAGAAACTCCCTCACAATGCATGTGGAGTTCTTTGCGTTTTTCTTTGGCTTCCACATATTTTATAGTTTTAAAGGATGGTAGTTCTACAAGCGAAACAGCTCATTTAAAAAGCTGTGAGAATGTTTGTTAACTCAGATGTGGGTTAGGAGAATATTGTTCCCTCAGTTATCTGGTGAACAAAACTTGTCTTGGCCCGTTTTAAAGGAAATTGTATTTTAGGAAGTATTTTATGTGACCCTGGACCTGGGGCGACTTAGGATTAAATAGGACACACACGTAATAGTTATCTTCTAAGTCAACCTGTAGATCTAGATAGGATCGCTCACACGTGTTATTCTCACTTAAGTATAAATAGCCTACAGATTTTCTGAAGACATGTGGTTACTTGTGTTGTAGCAGATCTTAGTTATAAGCATAAAGTATAGAGCTATCTGCTTTAAATTGAAAAGTTAAAATCAGATTTTTTATGGTTTCTGGAGACCCCCCTGGTCGCACTTACAGCATTTCTTCTTAGTACTGAGGCAGGGTAATGCCTTGAAAGGTCTGTAATGTGGCCACACTCACTCTTTCTTACGTTAATAAATCTAATCTAGAAAAAAATAATTCTGCTTCCTGTTTTCAGAGACGTGAAGCAGTGAAGCAAGGAATTTGATGACCGAGAATTCCCAACTGTTTAAACTTTATATTTTTTCAACTTAATTTGTGCATTGATTTAGGTCTACAACATTTAAAGATCGCTTTCTTCCGAAAGGAACTGTTTTAAATTAACAGGTTAAATTTGGGAACTAACAGGTTCATCAGGGGAAATTGGGGAATGGTGCTGTTGACATTTGGAAATAAACCATAGTACATGAAGTAATTTTTAAAAGCAGTTGGTCTTAAAAAAAAAAATAGCAGGCTTTTCTTTTAAACTTATTCCTGTTCCCCTCCTATATTGATTCTTGGGTGGAAGAGTTTTTTGACACTGCCAAAATGGTTCCCAAATTTTTAAAAGTTGAAGACGCTAATAAAACACATTGCGTTTGTATACATCTATTGCTTTCTTAAGCAATTGTTAACATCATATGTGTGTTAATTTCTCTCAGGGAAAAACTTTCACACCATATTGACTTTATTTTTAAAAGAAACTTTTCTTGATCCATAGGACCTACCTCAGACCCTGGAAATAGAAACAGATCTGAATTATTTTATACCTTAAATGGATCTTCTGTTGACTCACAACCACAATCCAAATCAAAAAACACATGGTACATTGATGAAGGTAATCTGTAGTTTTAGTGTTCTTTATTATATTGATCCTGTCCGTTTAGCTCGTCAGAAAAAAATGGCTTTTTCACCAGTGTATATAGTTTTGGAAACAGAATGAGTAGAACATTCTTTATTAATATGGCTGAACTAAAATATTGTACACAATTTGAACTGCACTGCTGTTAAGACTAATACATCATTCAGAAAATGTATTAGTAGCTCGTTCTCTTCCCTTACCTGATCTTTAGGGTGGATTTCTAGAATCAGTGGAATCCTTTAAAAACTTTTCTGCCTCGTCTTTCTGTGTCTCTTTTAAAAACACTCCCTTTTTGCCTTCCCTTGGTTCAGGGACATCATTTTTTTTCGGGTTTATTATTTACTTAGTTCTTCCCGTCAACAAATATTTATTGAGTGCCTGCTATGTGCCAGACACTCTTCTAGGCACAGAGGCTATAACGGTGAGGGAGGAATAGACATACATGGTCCTTGCCCATTTGGAATTTATGATCAAGTTGTTGAAATAGGCATTAATCAGACCATCACAGAAACAGAGCATTGCAATCATGATGAGGGCAGTGAAGGTACTTGATACTGTGAGAGTCTATTAAAGGTGGATTTTACTTATAGGGACTCAGAGATGTTTCTCTGAGGAAGCAGCATGAGCTTAAGTTTACCAGAGGAGTGGGAGATAACACAGCGAAAGGGGACAAAGAACCTTTTCGGCGGAGAGGATGGCGTATGGAAAGGCGTCATGGAAAAATGGAGCCTGTGTTTGCTGAAGGCTAAAAAGAGTCAGAGTAGCTAGACCAAAGAGAGAGGCAGAACATTTTATGAGAAAGGCAAACAGGGCCAGGGCATGTGGAGCCTGGTGTGCTCTATTTAAAGGAAAAGAGGAAGCCACGGAAGGATTTTCAGCAAGGGGTGACATGACCAAGTTTGCCTTTTGAAAATCATTCTGGCTGCAGGGTAGACAGTGGCTCGAAGCGGGGACCATGTGGCTACAAGGGCACCGCTGAAGGTTGTTGCAGGGCTCAGAAATAGATTCCAGCAGCTAGGGCGAGACTTGTTGGGGGAAGGGATGGGGAGGGGGGGGGGGAGGGGATGGTGTAGGAGATATTTAGGAAGTGACTTGAGGAGACTCACAGATGCACTGAGAATGAGAGCTGGGGAATAAGAGGTGTCAGAGATACCCCTGGTTTCCCGGCTTGCAGGCTTCTCGAATTGTAGAGGAAGGTGATGAATTTGATTTTGAGTATGTTGAGCCCCAGGGGCCCCTTAAACTTCCCAGACGTGATTTGTCAAAGAGACAGTTGGATATATAGGTCTGTGGCTGAGAAGAAAGTTAAGAGCTCTCTGGAGACGTACATCTGCAGGTTGCCCTCACATATTTGGTGATTAAAGTTTTGTGAATAGTGTCACCTGAGGGGAGGGTGTGGGGTAAGACTGAACCCTGAGGAATGTAGTGGCTGGGAGGAGGAGAAGTCTTCAAAGGAGACAGAAAAAGCCACCAGAGGGAGGTGAGGAAAATCAGGAAGTTGTTGGGTCAAGAAGTCACGGAGCTGGCAGCCTTGAATGCTCCTGAGAGGGCAAGTAAGGCGAAGATCACACAAATACCTGCTGCATTTAGCCAACGGAAGCCATGATGACCTCAGTTACGCTTCTGTGGAGTGAGGAAATGGAGACGTGAAGTTTGGGCCTCATCCTGGACTCTGCTCTCTCACGAGTCACATCCAGCCGTCACCGAGTTTTCTGGATCTCCTCCTCTTCGGTATCAATAGACTCTTTCCCTTTTCTTCATTTCTGCAGCCACTGCCTCCGTTCAAATCCTTTTTTGCTGTCTAGTTAATATAACGGCCTTCCACCTGGTTTGTCTACCTCAGCCTTGTTCCTTCTGAATCGATTCTGAACAATAATAATCCTCCTCGCCACCGTCTTTGTGGTCACTACCACCGTCATCACTGCGGCCGACGTTTCTTGACGACTTATTACGCCAGGCATTGTGTTACACCCTTTAGATGCATTATTTTGTCCTCATAACAACGTTATGAGGTAGGTGTTTTTACTTTCTCTTTTGTTACAGTGGCTAAATATCTTGCCCAAGGCCACACAGCTAGTGTTAGTGGCGCCGGTCTTCCAACCCAAGTCTGTGTCACACCTGGCGCTTTTGATCACTACACTATGTTTCTCTTCACATTGCTCTTCGACTGCTTTTTCTGAAGATGTCTCTGCTCATGTCTCTCCTTTGGTTCATGTCTGTTAATTTTTCCCTAGCCCTTGGGAGGTAAAAACGCGGATTCCTTAGTTTGGCCTGCCCGGACCCTTCACGGCATAACGTCTTAGTCGTCTCTCATTTGTCGTGCACTCCTGCTCCCGCCATGCTTGGAGTGGGGCCATTTTGGAATGTGCCATACTTTCTCTTTTCTTGGCGCCTGTTGTTCCTCTTGCCTGGAAATCCTTCTTCCTATTCCTCCCACTCCATGCTTTGGCTTACTTCTGTCCATCTGTTCAATCTCAGCTTGGGTATTATTTTCTCCTGGAAGCCTTTCCTGTCTCTCCTAGGTTAGGTGAGGTGCCATCGTAACTGTTTGTCGCCTGTCTCCTCTGCCAGACTGGAGTTCCAAGTGCCTCGCACGGGGCTTGGCACGCGGTACGTCTAGGAACTATGTGCAAACGAAATGAAAATAAGAATTTAAGAGTACTGTAGAACTCTGTAGTGACTTTTTAGCTATCGTATGGATTATCCACAAATGTAACAGTCCAAGCCTACTGTCAACATCACTTGGGCTTAGATACTCGCACGGGAAATGACTTCAGTGAGCTCTTAGATTTTGTCTTCTCCGTGCCTTCATTTCTACCTGAGTAGGGTGTTGTGAAGCTAGGCAATCACAGGGCCTCATCAATCCCCAGGACTTCTTCCTAGCCACAGAGCAGGAATCTTCCTTAAATGATGCCTCCCCAGGAGATTGTCTCTTGATAGACTGCTTTTGTTAAGGTCTGGCCCTTTTGTTAACAGTTGTTAGCTCTCTCAAAAACCTTGGGAGTGCCCAAACAACAAGGGTCTTACTGGCAACGTCTTAGGGTGAGTCACAGCCCTGCTGGCTTCTGCACGTGCATGGCCCATCCAGAGTGGTTAGGGCACAGCCCGGCTCTCTCACGCTGTTGTTCCTCATAGCCTCGTGAATGCTTTTCCTACGAGCTTGTTTCTTTCTAGGGAACGGAAACTGGTACAAGCTGGGGTTTGTCATAATCTAGGTAACATTGATTCTTCAGGTTTATGCTATAATTGTATCCTTAGACAGTTTCTGTGGTGTAAGAGAATATTTTTAACTTCTTGATTCTAGTCTAACATTGTATAATAAGTTTATATAAGAATATTGATCCTAAGTGGGATATGTAAAGTGATGAAATCTACGTGGAGTAGGCCTTCATCCTTAAATTAGAAAATAGAAGTGATTTCAGTGTGAAAGAATATTTCTTTTCTATCATTAATTTCACTTGTACATTTAAAAAGCTTTTTTTTCAGGGCATCTGGGTGGCTCAGTCGGTTAACTATCCGACTTTGGTCAGGTCACAATCTCGCAGTTTGTGGGTTCGAGCCCCGCATCAGGCTCTGTGCTGACAGCTCAGAGCCTGGTGCCCACCACTTCGGATTTGGTGTCTCCCTCTCTCTGCCCCTCCCCCACTTGTGCTCTGTCTGTCCGTCTCTCAAAAAACAAACATTTAAAAAAATAAATAGAGGGGCGCCTGGGTGGCTCAGTCGGTTAAGCCGCCAACTTCAGCTCAGGTCATGATCTCGCGGTCTGTGGGTTCGAGCCCCGCGTTGGGCTCTGTGCTGACAGCTCAGAGCCTGGAGCCTGTTTCAGATTCTGTGTCTCCCTCTCTCTGACCCTCCCCCATTCATGCTCTGTCTCTCTCTGTCTCAAAAATAAATAAATGTTAAAAAAAAAATTTTTTTTAAATAAACAAAGCTTTTTTTCTATAACATTTGATTTATGCATTCAGTTTTTTCTTAAAACAAATATCGAGTCTTTTCTTGTGTTAGTGGCTATACCAAATGCTATGGATTCAACCACAAATCCACATGAAAAACCATAACAAAATTCCTGTTCTATGGAGCTGGTTGGTATTCTGGTTGGTATGATACATAGTGAACATTTAGAAAGACAAGGTAATCATCAATTGTGACATGTGCAGTGAAGGAAATGAGCAAGGCATGACAGCAGCTGGTGGGGAGCCAGCCACCATGGAGTGTTTTGGAAAAGTCTCTTTGAGGAAAGGGTATATGGGTTTGAGGTCTGGATGATGTGAATGAACCTGTCAGAGAAAGAGCTTGGGAAGAACATTCTAGGCAGAAGAGATAGTAAAGGCAAAGGCCTGAGGTGAGAAAGAGCATTCAAGGAACAAGTAGTAGGCCAGAGTGGCTGCTGCATGGGAAGCAAGGAGAATAGGTGTGTACAGTGAGTTCGGATAGGTGGGTGGGAGCTAGGTCATCCAGGACCTTGCAGGTCTCAGTGAGCAATTTAGTTGCCTGTTATAAGAATGCTGGAAAGCCACTGAAAGTTTTTAAATGGGGGGATGATATAAGATCATGTAAGATCTTTAAATTTTAAAAAGATCTCTCTTAGAGTTGTGTGGTGAATAGTTTGGCCAAGAAGGGGGACAGACCAGGAAAGAGACTGGTTACAGGGCAAAAGATGATGCCCTGTGGCTTAGATTAGGGAGATGATAGGGGTGAAGGGAAGAGGATGAATTTGAAATATATTTTGGAAACAGACCCAAATACTTGATGGATTTGGCTTTTGGGCTGGAGGGGTTGAGGGTTTGAGAAAGAAAAGAATGACTTTTAAAAGTCCTATATTAAATATCATTACTAAAGAATCTTAAATGGATAAGGTATAAAGAACAATGAGAAAAGACGTACATTGAACACCCATGTAGTCACTACTCACTGTAAGAAAAACATGATCATTGCCCTTGAAATTCCTTGGTGCCTCTTCCTAGAGCCCTCTTTTCACGCTCTCCTCTGAGCTTCCATCATCTTTAATATATTCTCCTGGTTTTCATGATAACTTTCTAAGTTTGTGTATCTAAACAGTATAGTGTTAGTTTAGCATGTTTCTGAGTTTTATACAAACGAATCAGCCTGTGTGTATGCTATGTAGTTTCCCCCTCAATATTATGTTCCAAGATGCACCACAGTGGTTTATGTGATTATAATTTTTGTTTTCATTGCTGTATAGCATTCCACTCCATTTCATTCCATTGCTGCAAAACATATAAATATACCACAGTATTCGTCCCCATTCGACCATTGGTGGACATTTGAATTGTGTTTATTTTCCTGCTATGATTAACAGCTTAGCCGTTAACCTTCTTACACATGTTGAGGCTATATAACCAGGAATGGAATTATTGGGTCATGTGATATGCACATCTTTCCTTTACTAAATCATGCCACGCTGTTCCCAGAGTAGTTATACCAGTTGACGCTTCCGTCAGCATTTTGGGAGGGTATCGTTTTTCCTCATTCTTACCAACAGTTAATATGCTAAAAACTTTAACTTTTGAAATGGCATCTCACATTGCTTGTGACTTTCTTTTATCTACTTTATTGTGAGGGCAAGAATCTTTTCATTGATTCGTTGGTGGTTTGGGTATCTTCTTCTGAATTGCCTTTTTAAGCCTTTTGTCCATTTCTTCTTAGTTGTGGTTTTTTTTGGGGGGGGTCTTTTTTATATTGGTTTATAGACCTTTATCAAATTTGAATCCTTTGTCAAATATATGTATTTTAAGTGTTTTCTCCTGTTTGGCTGATATTTTCATTCTTGCTATGATGCCTTTTAATAAGTAGCTCAGTTTCATTGTGATCATATTTGTCAGTCTTTTTCTTTGTGATTTGTATACTTATGTTCAAGAAATTTCTCTCTGCTGTAAAATCATGAAGAACATTCTTCTGTATTGTCTTCCAGAAGTTTATGGTCTTGCCTTTCACATTTGTCTTTAAGCTACCTGGAAATGATTTTCGTGTAGAATATATTCAGTACAAGTCCAATTTAATTTTTTTTTTTAATGTACGGGTAATTGATGATCTCAATATTATTTATTGAGAAGTTCATTCTTTCCCCACTGATCTGCAGTGCCTGGCTGGCAACTGTAATAGTTCTTTTAAGAAAATAACTTTTGGTTTTGCTTCTCTTTTTATGTGTTTGTTTTCTCTTAAATTATTTTCTGCTTTTGTATTTATTCTGGCTTTGATCCTCTTTAGTGTACATTTGTTTTCTCTTCCATTAATTTCTGTTTTGTGTTTATTCTTTCCTCGTGACTGACTTTTTTGGGCAGTTAATCTGTTCTTTTAACTTCCTAAGTTGTATTCTGAGTTCATTGCTATTCTTTTTTTTCCCTGAAATAAACTATTCAGTTTATAAATTTCTTTTGTAAATACTGTGTTAACTGTGTTCCACGAGTGTTTGTTGCTTTTTTCTTTTTCTCTTTTTTCTTTATTTTAAAAATTTACATAGTCATTTCTTTTTTAATCCTTTAGCTATTTAAGAAGCATCTTTTGGGGTGCCTGGCTGGCTCAGTCTGTTAAGCATCAGACTATTGGTCTCCACTGAGGTCATGATCTCGCGGTTTGTGGGATCTGGTCCCGTGTTTAGCTCTGCGCTGGCAATGTGGAGCCTGCTTGGGATTCTCTCTCTCTCCCTCTCTTTCTGCCCCTGCCCTGCTCTTGTGTGCGCATGCTCTCTCTCTCTCTCTCTCAAAATAAATAAATAAACTTGAAAAAAAAAAGCATCTTTCTAAATTTTTGGTATTTTTTTTGGTACCGTTTCCTAAATTATATTATAGACAAAGAATAGAACCTATTTAATACTAACCAATAATGGATTTTTTTTTCTTTTTTTTTTAGTTTGAGCCATTGGGTGCCATTTACCTAGGTAGAAAAATTTGGAGGTGGGAAGAGAATGTGGAACACGGTTTTGGAGAGATTAAGTGTGCAGTGCTTACAAGAATCCTACTAGAGTCAAATGGGCACTTAACACTAGTCGTGTATATTGATTTTCTTTAGAGATGTGGGCATTTTTAATACTCTCGAATATGTTTCTCTAAATAAGAACACTTTTTTTTATAGTTGCTGAAGACCCCGCAAAGTCGCTTACAGAGATATCTCCAGACTTTGGACATGCTTCACCACCACTGCAACCTCCTTCCATGAACTCATTATCTACCGAGAACAGATTTCACTCTTTACCATTCAGTCTGACCAAGATGCCCAATGCCAATGGAAGCATTGGCCACAGCCCGCTTTCTCTGTCAGTTCAGTCCGTAATGGGAGAGCTAAACAATGCCCCTGTCCAGGAGAGTCCACCCTTGGCCATGGCTTCTGGGAACTCCCATGGTCTGGAAGTGGGCTCACTGGCTGAAGTTAAAGAGAATCCTCCTTTCTATGGGGTAATTCGTTGGATCGGTCAGCCGCCAGGACTCAACGAAGTGCTAGCTGGACTGGAACTGGTAATTGAATTTGACTTAAACATTGCAGCTCTTCTCTCTCTGGAGTTTTGTGCAGTTTTTTCCCACTTATGCTTTTTTTGTGTCCAAATGTTCTATTCGTCAAAAAAGCCGTCACTAGAGAAAAATTTTATTACTGTGTTGCCTGGCTTCTTTGGCACCCATGAAGCATCCGGTCCGTTTGTTCCTGATGTCAGTTGATCTGTGTTCAAGGAATGAAAATAGATTTTTAGGCTAATGTGTTTAGACTCATTATATTAAGCAACATGGAGTAAGGAAAGCAAATCTGTTATCAGCTTTCTTTTTCTTCCTCAGTCTCCCTCCCCGACTCAGTTCTAATATTTATATCATACATTGTAAGATTAATTGCCGTTTTTAGAGATTTTTTGAGATCTTAGTAGAGGGAAAGGTTTTCCGTTTGGAGATTAGGAAAGCATATTGTTTGGCATTTCACGATCTGGAGAGGATACTTTGAGTACCCCTAGCTTTTATTTATAAGATGTAAAATACTAAAAATTTAAATGTTCGCATGCTAGTGAATGCTACTTTGGGGGAGGTTGTTAAAATAAACAGCCTCCGCCCCTTAGTTCCAGTACATGTGGAGTTGATGTGGGGAAGTCACACCTTTTAACCAGGGAAGGTCTAAGCATACATTCTGGAAGGAAACGCAGTGAGGACTTCATGCTGGAGTCAGGAATTTCTTAAATGATCAGTTGTGGGCAGAAGCGCTGCTTAGCCCACCCTTTTCCTGATGGAGTTCTCGGGACAGGATTCCGTGACGACGGAATTCTGAGAAAGGGTGAACCAGAAACCAATTGTAGAAACCATAATGCTGCGTATGCTGTGCCGCACGGTGCAGAATAACGTATAGCGAAGCATTTCTTTTTCAGGAAGATGAATGTGCGGGCTGTACAGACGGAACCTTTAGGGGCACACGGTACTTCACTTGTGCCCTGAAGAAGGCGCTGTTTGTTAAGCTGAAGAGCTGCAGGCCCGACTCGAGATTTGCATCCCTGCAGCCAGTTTCCAATCAGATCGAACGCTGTAACTCGCTGGGTATTTGATGCCTTTCATTTCCTTACAAATCTGCAATAACTCTGGTTCTGATCTCAGGCCATTTTGCAGTAGGCCACAGTGACAGCGTTTCAATATATTTCTGGCCAACGTTCATCAGGCTTGTAAATCAGTTAAAATTGCTGCTTGGTGTCTAAGAGAGTGACAATGGTCCCAAGAGGGGACTTTTGAAAAAAGTATTAGTCAGGAAAACAGTTTTCTCTTCCTGTTGGTTTCTGGCATTTAATTAAAAAAAAATTTTTTTTTTAATGTTTATTTATTTTTGAGAGAAAGAGAGAGTACAAGCAGGGGAGGGGTCGAGAGAGAGGGAAACACAGAATCGAAGCAGGGTTCAGGCTCTGAGCCGTCAGCACAAAGCCGGATGCAGGGCTCGAACTATGCTCTGCGAGATCATGACCTGAGCCGAAGTCAGACACTTAACCGATAGAGCCACCCACGCGCCCCTGCCGGCATTTAATTTTTAAAAACACAGAGGTAGAAATTGAAATGTGGCCTTCTTTTGGCCCTGACTACCTTCCCGATGTATCATAAAAGCATATCAATAACCATATCTGATTAAGAAGGTCAGCATTATTATATGAAGCAGTTTTAGATTGATTGATAAAGGACAGATCCCCTTCATCACTTGTAATGGGTGACAGTTTCTTGATGTTCTCCCTTTCCAGTTTTGGGTAATGGTCGTGAAGCATCTTGAGGGTTAAGTGACTATCAGTAGGAAAGCCATCTTTATGAAGAACATTTCTCCTTACAGTTGAAGTACATTTTTTTCCAAAACTTTGGAAATTTTTGTTTTCTGACTTGAAGACGAAGCATCTCAGACCAATAAAATATTTGGGGAACAAAATATTTTACTTGGCACATGTTGTTTATACACTACTGAGTACTCTAAGGTGTTTTTTAAATGGTGGAGGAAGTGGGGCACCTGGGTGGCTCAGTCGGTTAAGTGTCCGGCTTCGGCTCAGGTCGTGATCTCGCGGTTTGTGGGTTCGAGCCCCGCGTCGGGCTCTGTGCTGACAGCTTGGAGCCTGGAGCCTGCTTCGGATTCTGTGTCTCCCTCTCTCTCTCCGCCCCACCCTCACTCGCACTCTGTCTCTCTCTCTCTCTCTCTCTCAAAAATAAATAAACATTAAAAAAAACTAAAAAAATTTAAGCGGTGGAAGAAGTGAGATTGAAAATGAACAACACCATTGTCACTGGCCACGCTGAAGAACCATGAAACCAAACCCACCTTTAGCTTAGTTTTAAGTTGGGAAACAGATTTTGCCTCACGATACAAAAATGTATCTTAAAACGAAGAAGTCTATCAGAGTACATGGTGTAGTAGTCGAAAAGGATGCTTTTCATTTTCATTTTTATGTTGGCAGCATTCGGAGGCTACTTGAGTGAAGTAGTGGAAGAAAATACCCCACCCAAAATGGAAAAAGAAGGTTTAGAGATAATGATTGGAAAGAAGAAGGGTATCCAGGGTCATTACAATTCGTGTTACTTAGACTCAACCTTATTCTGGTAAGTTTAAAATTAGCGCGGAGACACGTGTGCACGTGCGTGTGCGTGAGGAGCCGCTCACTGCCTCTGAGTAAAGAAACTGGGTGGCTGGGGAACAGGGAAAAAGGGAGGTTTACATTTCACTGTATACCCTTGGAAGCTACTGAACATCGTCTCAGGGTGCTTGTATTAACAAATTAATATAAAAGTAATGTGGCGAATGATCAGTAAGAACGATAGTGTTATAGGTGGGACAGATATTCTGAGGGTGTCTGGGAAACCGTGTAACTGAAGACAGTAAGTACAGTATCTTTGTCACGTATCAAACAACATGACTTGATAAGTCATTGGCTGCTTATGTGTTTGCGTAAGGAGGAAGTGTTTGCTTCCTTCGCTAGGTGGAGGCAATCGTAAGGCAGCTTTATGTTAAAGAATTACTTTCAGTAGAAGCACAGATGCCCTCGTATACGTAGTTGGTTCCAAAGTCCAACGACTTAACGCGACAAGAATTTTTACGCTGAGATTGAACCACGTACGTTGCCAGTTTAGTTGAGCATAAGTGGCCAGGTCTATACAGCCACATTGTAAGAATTAGGAAGTTAATTGGGGTGTTAACATTTTAAAAGTGGGAAGAAGAATCAACACGGTGGGCTATTGGGCAGGATACTGTCCGTCTCTTCAGTGTGTGGACAAAACAAGCCTTACGGAATTGATGCAGTCCTTTTTAGATTTCGTGATACAAATTTTGTATCAGCCAAATTTCCGTTTTCTTTGGTCCCAGCAAGTCACTGCTGTTAGTCGCTCACAAGTGATTTTGGCATTCAAAGAAATTTATATTTCTGCAAAGGGCTGCAGGGAGAGAGTAGTGTGATATCTAGTGTAGGTTGTCATTGTATGTGTGCGTGCCTTGAGAAGTAGTTCCCGACTTCCTCCTCTGTTGGGTGTCGACTTTGACTCAGATTTGTAGGCCCCTTTTCAGCTTTTGCAAAGAAGTTCTCTTAATATCCTTGAGGGCTATTTTTATCCTTTAACACGGTCAGTCTATATTGTGCTTTCTCAAGATTGGTGTTTTTAACATGGAAGGATCTCTAGCCCCTGTTGATTGAACCACAGGAACCTTAGCAGGTGTCTTTGGTACCTGTGTTAACGAAAAGCACGAATTTGTAAGGTTCCTTGTTCTCCAGACTTGGTTGTTTTTTCTCTCGTTACATTCTTTTTAGTATCTGTGTCCCCAAACGTAACGTGTACAGAATAAGGAAAACTATTCCTTTTATTTTACAGCTTGTTTGCTTTTAGTTCTGTCCTGGACACTGTGCTACTTAGACCTAAAGAAAAGAATGATGTAGAATATTATAGTGAAACGCAAGAGCTACTGAGGACGGAAATCGTGAATCCTCTGAGAATGTAAGCAGAAGACCCAGAATTGTTTTGCCTTTCGATGGTGTCCAGTGCTCTGTTGTTTGGTACAATAAGTAATTCACACCTGCTTTCATTTATTAGGGGATGGGTGGAAATTCGTTCTCTCGATAAAGCATTTACAGTTTTTTAACCTTTACTGTCTTATTTAATTTCTCCCATCTGGTCACGGTGTAGCACATAGTGTTTGCCATTAAATGATGAAAGCATTTTGGTACAGTATAGTACAATTTAGTAATTGCAGTAGGTTCGAAAAGCTGATAAGAAGTACTTGTCTTCTGCTCTAGCTTATTCCAGCCGTGTGCCTAACAGTACACCCTCTGGTCTAATTCGCATGTCTGGCTTCTTAAACTTAATTTTATCTGGGAAAAAAAGGAGCAAGGGAAATTTTTATTTAATTTTTTATTTTATTTTAGAGAGAGAGAGAGAGGCAGGGCTTGAGCAGGGGAGAGGGGCAGAGAGGGAGAGAGAGAATCGGCGTGGAGCCTGACATGGGGCTTGGTTCCATGACCCTGATCCTGACCTGAGCCAAAATCAGCAGTCAGATGCTCAAGTGACGGCCAGATGCCCCATAGAAAATTTTAATTTATAGAATATCTAGTGTTGAATACTCTTGTGTTGGAAACAGGTGAGGTGTATTTTATTAACACATTTCTTGGTTAAAGGAATCCATTTAGGCCTCCCTGTACATTGCTTAAAAAAATGATGTTTTTGGTCATTTCCTAGTTTGTGAATTATAAATATGTCTTTGGTCACTGAAAGCAATTTGTAATGATACAAGCACAAGTAATAAGACATTAAGTAAAGACTTTTCATAAGTGGTGGTAGCAGGGATACATGATAATGCCACATTATAAAATTTAAACTATGAAGTTAGGGCCATACATTATAAAAGACATCTGTTCACTCAGGAATATAGAGAGCCACCTATGGAATTTAAAGTCCATATTAAGATGAATTTTTAAGTCTTGTGGCACATTTTTATTGTTTAACAATTAAAATTTAAAAGAGTTTGAGGGGTGCATGGGTGGCTCAGTCACTTAAGTGTCTGACCCTTGAGTTTGGCTCAGGTCATGATCTCACGGTTCGTGGGTTTGAGCCCCACATTGGTCTCTGAGCTGGCAGCATGGAGCCTGCTTATGATTCTCTTCCCTCTCCCTCTCTCATGCTCACTTGCTCTCTCTCTCAAATAAATAAAACTTAAAGAATTGTTTGATACAAGATTTTGATGAAAAAATGCAAAATATTGAACTATAAAGAGCATTCAGAATGGCCTACTATGTAACATGGCAAAGAAAGTAAATTATAAGGGAATAAATTTCTCTACTTCTGTCTTTTGTTTTCTTTACATTCTGTAATGGTGAAAATAACTGTTTTTTTTTTTTTTTTTTACCCTTTAAGATAATTATGAGGCTTGATTTTTACATCAGTTATTTTATCTTATGCAAATTTTTAAATATACCCTCCGTTTCTTCCCCCAAGTAATTGATAATGGAACAAGACAGATCAAATCCAAAACTCTGAGTCATGTTACCACTTCCTTCCTTCCGTCCCAGACACCCTAAGTCCATCAATAGACATTACTTGGATACTGTTGTCCATCCAGTTGAGAATCATGATTAACCAGACTCTGTCGCCCTGTCCACAGCAAGGACCTTGTTGTGATCGAGATTCCCTGTGTCTGCAGTGTTCGTACCTCTATTATAGCTGACTGGTTTTATTTGGAACTGAAACCCCTGCTTTCTCTATTTCAAGCTTCTCAAGGGCAGAGATCCTTTTTTTCCACCTTACTCTTTTCGTATTCCCAGAGGCTGACAGGTTAGATTACTGTGTAAGTGGTAGGTGCCCAGTATATGTTGGTTGCAAAGGGTTAATGAGTGAGTGAAGAATCAATATACAAAATGGATATAAGATTAGCTAGTCCCCATTTTTCTCGTTAAACATGTGGTGGCCTCTGAGGTTTCTTCTGAAGGCGTTTTTAGCATAGAATTTTGTCAGGGATTATCCTGAATGTATTAAATGTGTCCTGTATTCAGACAAAGATGAGAGAAAACGTCATGCACTCATGCACGTGATGACCGGCTTGATGGCACACCTTCAATAGTTTCTTATCAGTGCCCTTTGCCATTCCCTTTGGTGGATTTTTTGTCCTTTAGTATTAAAAGGACTCTCTCTTTAAGTTGTTTTTTAAAGTAAATGCTTTGCTTTCTTAAGCAAATAGTATTAAAAGATCAGTCTTGGACAGGGGGCAGCGCCTGGATGGCTCAGTCTGACTTCAGCTCAGGTCATGATCTCACAATTCATGGGTTCAAGCCCCGCATAAGGCTCTGTGCTGACAGCTCAGCGACTGGAGCCTGCTTCGGATTCTGTGTCACCCTCTCTCTCCACCCCTCCCCCACTCATGCTCGCTCACTCTCTCTCTCTCTCTCTCCCTCTCAAATAAATAAACATTAAAAAAATTAAAAAAAATAATCAATAAAAGACCAATCATTGTACTTTAAAAATGCTTTTTCTATATTAGTATATGACAGCTATTTTTAAGGCGTAGTAGTTAGTGTCTGGGATAATTCTGATGCTAGATTTTTAACTTGCAAGCGTCAAGAAGTAGCCTGTAATTGTGATTTTCAAAATAATTGTCTAGCCTATTAATTTATGTATGACATGTTGGGATTATAGAAGAATGTGATTATCAAAAGTGCTATACTAATTTAATGTATATGCCAGTACTAATTGTTTGTTATCCACGTAGATACGGATATGTGTGTGCAACAAAGATTATGAAACTGAGGAAAATACTTGAAAAAGTTGAGGCTGCATCAGGATTTACCTCGGAAGAAAAAGGTGACTCTTAATTTATAGGATATGCATTCAAAATAACTTGAAAGCATATGCTAAATTATTGGTGGAAATGTGTGTCTCTGTAGCTTTGGGGGTTTTATTTTTAAACTAGAAATTCCTTTCCATGTGATGTGCGTTTTTTAAAAAGTTTTTACCTAAATTCCAGTTAGTTAACATACAGTGTAATATTAGTTTCTCTGGGCTGTGCAGTTTTGTCCCCTTTTTGTAAAATGCTTTACCTCTTCTAAAAGTGAGTGATACGTGGGAAGCTGTCTAGTTGCAGGACCTTAAGGGAATAAATAGGTTTTTTCTTTCCTTCCAGTGTGATATTTGGCATTGTTTCCCTTTCTGTGCTGAAGGGTTGCATTGGGTCTGTCCCCAGTTTTCCAGGTAGCTTTTCTTGTTATAAAGGGAGTCAAAAAATGGCTAACTGGAATGAAGCTTATGGTCAGAGACCATATTTTAATCTATTCTGAGCTAACGGATTTGCTCAGAGATTCAGCTCCTGACTGTGAACATGTAAGCAGCACACTGTCACCAGCTGTCATGTTAAGAGACTTGATAATTCGTTAACTCACAGGAAAAAAACAAAGTTACATTTCCAGTTTTATTCTACTTACCCCCTCAGGAGAAATTAAGGTGATTTCATTATACATGAATTATTATACCTTTTCATATGCAGTAAAGTTATAACAAAATTAGACTGTCGTACTTTATCATAATTATTTAAATACCCTTTATATTTTTCATAGGCAGGAAAACTTGAGAACTGTGCTTTTAGTTAAAACAAATTGATTATGAAAATGAAGTCAGAATAAGAATATAACATTATAAAAGAATAATTTAAAAATTTTGTCTGTGACTTGAGTTTTTATTTTCTTCTAGATCCTGAAGAGTTCTTGAATATCCTGTTTCATCATATTTTAAGGGTAGAACCATTGTTAAAAATAAGGTAACTTTTAAATTATTACGGAAGCATTGGAAAAAATAGACAGTCTTCATTTTCTCTGCTGTCATTCCATAGAAATGATTTCTTTAGTGATTACATAATATTGTATTTGTTTAGGAATCTTAATATGCTAGGTTCCTACAATGCAAATTAATTTAACTATTTAATTAATTTGATCATTGTCCTCGCCATAGTATCATACTTAACTGGAAGAATGAATCCAGCGTAAATTTGTGCTTTTAATTTTAACCCTAGTAATAAATACCATTGCAAATCATTGTCTTATAAATCTGAATGTATCTTATAATTTAATCAATGAAAGGTTCTAAGGGAAATTAAAGATTCTAAGAGAATCTTATTCTCCCATCCAAGTACTAACCAGCCCCGACCCTGCTTAGCTTCCGAGATAAGACGAGATCGGGCGCGTTCAGGGTGGTACGTCCGTAGACAAGAGAGAATCTTATTCTAACCCAATGAGATACCACGAGAATATGGTTTTGACTATCCGTCACTCAGAGAATTAATTTAGCCTCATAGTAGCTCTCTTGTTCCCTGTTTTGTAACTTACCTTTTTTCTCCTCTGTCTTGAATGACAGTCTTGAATCTGATGCACCCAGGTTCTTAGTGAGATATTCTAAATGGATGAACTTTGTGGATGGTTTAATGTTCACAGTCTACATGCTGGACCCTTTTACAGTGTAGCTTGGGTTTCTCTGTTGAAAATCTTGCTCATTGGGGCGCCTGGGTTGCTCAGTCGGTTGAGTGTCCGACTTCAGCTCAGGTCATGATCTCACTGTTAGTGAGTTTGAGACCCATGTTGGGCTCACCGAAGCCTAGAGCCCGTTTGATCCTCTGTCCTGCCCCTCTCTCTGCCCTTCCCCTGCTCATGCTCTCCCTCTCAAAAATGAATAAACATTTCAAAAAAAAAAAAAAAGTCTTGCTGATTTACTATTTACTTCCCTAAGAGCTAATCACAGACAAATACTCTTACTTATCTTTGGGTCCTAAGTGATGTTGTTTGATGCTAGTGTTGAATTGATGGATGAGAAGGAAGGGAAGGAGGACGATACCACAGTTACAGTTTGATACTGTTTTGGAAGTTCTAACTAATGAAATAAGACATGATACATAAACGTCAAGAATACAATATTTGTTAATCTATTCAAAGATGGTAATAGCTATATGAACACCTAGAAAATCCTAGAGAATTGTTCAGAAACTGCTAGAATTGACAAAAGACCTTGTAATTTGACCATGTAGAGAGTAATCATGGAGAAATCAATAGCACTTCAATATGTCTTCTAGCAAATATGAAAAAGGGACACTTTCATACTTCATAAAAGTACAAAATGCCGAGAAATCAATTTTATTGAGATGGGTTTTTTAAAACCCATCACAGAGCTAAAAGGTGATTTGATTAATTAGAGAAAAAAGATTGTATTCCAGGTAAAAATATTAAATTACTTAAAGATGTTAATTTTTGTAGAATCACTTGCACATAAGCAAGATCTTAACTTTTTTTTTTTGAACTCAGTGAAGTGACTTTAGAGTTCTTTACAGGATGAAATGGGTGAAAACATTGAAGTTTGAAGGTTTTTTAAAAAAGAGTTCTATTAAAAGCTCTAAGGCAAAGCAATAGACATTAAACAGTGTGATACTATATAAAAGTAGAAATGTGGATCAACAGACCTGAATAGAAAGCTCAAAAATAGAATTTCAGTATAAGTCAGCTTTCAAACACAAATGAGGAAAGAAAGCTGTGTTTGATACATGATATAGGAAATCTAACAGGCAATTTGGGAGAAAAAAGTCACTTTTTCTTCTTGAAGAAATAAATTTCAGATGATCAAAACAGTTTTTTTTTTTTTTTTTTTTTTTTTTTTTTTTTTTTTTTTTTTTTTTGTAGCCTAACACACCCTAGGTATGTAATAGACTCTGGTAATAACCTAGGATGAAGACAGCTATGATTCTCAGGGGGTAAGGAGGGCCAGACACATGTAGGAGTGCATCTCAGTGCTTGAACGTCTTGTGTCAGTTTGAAAGTTCTGACACCCCTTGAAGGGGTCACTGTTCCCCTTCCCCTTCAGCAGCCTCTTCATGTGGAGAATCACTGGTTTAAAGATCATAAGAAGATATAAAAAGATCCTTTAAATGTTAGCCCTTCTTTTCCAAGTGTCATTCTTCACCTGTGTACCCCTTTCTGGTGGGGAGTCAGCTGATGTAACAAATAAGGGGAGGAGTACTGTAAAATCTGAAATAGTGGAACAGTCTGAGAGGCTGCATGGTAGTCTTAGAGGACTGAAGTGGCAAAGGACTTAGCTACCCAGGGGGATAAATGCGGATTTGATAACCAACATAATCAAATAAACAAAAATAGAATTCCCAGAAATAGAGCTTTAAAAATGTCTATCTCCACATATATACTTTATGGCCGGGAGGGGGGTACGTCACTGAATGCAGTATGTACAGCTGAAGAAAGAATTGCTCATTTGGAAGATCAATCTGAAGAAAGTACCTGGAATGTAGCCCAAAGGGAAAAGAAGTTGGCAAACGAGAGAGGATAAAAGACATGGAAGACAGATTCTTAGTGCAGTTGTAGAAGGAGACGTGAGAGAGAATGGGGAAGAAGAAGTAGTTTATCTGATAGTTACTAACTGAAGGTTTCCCAGAACTGGGGGCAGACTTAAGTTCTAAGAAGAAAGATGCACAGAATTCCTGAGCTAGAAGAACCAGGACTGAATTGTCTAACTCCGTGACTTATCACAGGATGTACTGTAGTAAGTCCAAGCTGAATTTAGAATAAAGGAGTAGTATGCAAGAAACAAGGACGAGTCAAGGTCGTAAATGTGGGTAAACTAAGCCTTCATACTCAAAAAACAATGGTAATGATAGTAGGGGTAATGGTGACTAATTCTGTGTGGGGTGTTAAAGAGAAGGTGAACCTAAAATCATAGCCACCAACGAGAGGATAGGGCACGGAGGTGAAGCGTGCCAAGAAAAGTAATGGAATCAAATCGGCAACAAGAAGCGAAGATACAGGACAATTGTCAGGTTGTGTTACCGAGTACTTCTCATTATAGAACATGGTCTGGGTATTCTTATTACACAGATATATTCTATTCCACAGTGCAAGATAACCCAGAACCTGTAAAGAATTTTAGTGGCTACCCATTAAGGTCTGTGTTGTGAAGGTAGACAGACCGATATCCTACAATTCCACGAATGTTTTTATCTTCTCCGTCGGTGTCTGTTTTATTCTAAGGCTATTGTAACCTTTGTACCCTTCTGCTTCTAGATTTTCTTAGTGGAAAACAAGCAATCTAAATTTGCAGTGTTGTACAATAGCACCAGCTTTCTTGTCATTCTTGTATTTGTGTGTCTTAATGACCAGCTAATTACTCTAGGGTTTTAGCCTTCTAAAACTACAGTAATGAGACTTGAGTGCTTGCTGGGTTTTTTTTTTTTTTTTCCCTTCCCCAGCCTCCACCCAGGCTCCTAATCCTTCTGCTTCAATATCACAAAGCTGTTGGTCTTACAGAGTCACTTCTGGCTCTCTTCTCTCAATGTGGGTTCCCATCAACCACGATTCTCCTTCCTTGTCACCGTTACTATTTCGAGTTCTCACGACTACTGACCTCTGCTGCTTTATGCTTTCTTAGTTTCCTGTCTTATTTTTTTTCCTGTTCCCTGTAAAATTTTTTTATGCTTTTGGCTTTCACAGAATAATGCTGGTCTCCTACAGTCATCAACAACCAATTAAAATACCGATAACAGCATAACCTTCAGGTTTTTTGATTATCATTTGTGTTTATTTGTGGTGGGTTCTCATGAATCTCCTAGATTTGTTAACAAATAAGTTTTGTTTATTTCAGGTGTAAGTTGCTTTGGAAAACTGAGGGTTTCTGAAGGTTTGTCTCTGAATAGCTGTTTCATTATGAAAACCATGTTAGTAATTTTCTATAAAAACTTGAAATCTAGCTATAAGTAGGCTAATTCTGTACCCAGAAATTCTGCTGAAAAGATAAATCATACACTTAAAGATAATTAATCCTTTTGGTAGAGTTCGTTTTAAAGGCTAATGGCATTCTCTAGTAAAATATGTAAAAGCAAAATGTTTAATATAATGGTAACACTGTGATTGGCGCATGGAAGGAGCTTACTTGGCCTTTGTTGAATAAATGAGTGACCATCTAAAGAGACAGCATGCTTTCGTGGAAGGAATGATAAGTGGTTGGTAGGGCACCTGGTTGCCACACGTAGTGCTGCTTTAAGTTGCCGGGAAGCAATGATTATTTTTCCCTAGATCTCCAGGCCTTCATTTCAGAAATGAAAAGTTTGGTCTAGAAGGACTTCAAGGGTCTGCCCCATTCAGATATATAAGAGTTTGTTTTCCTGTTTCAAGCATTAAATGCAGTTTAACTTTTAAACACTCAGTCAATAGTTTAATGGATTATTGATTAAAAATGATTTTTAGATGTGGACAGATACATTGAAACCAAGTTAGCTTCTGGTTATTATTGTTCATACAGTGCTTCTTTGCAGATGGTATTCCCTTATTTTTCTGCTGATCACTACGGGAACTTTTGAATATGAAAACTGAAATAAGAACTCACTTTTAAGGTTTTATGCCAAGTACACTTAATCTAAATTACTGTCTTTCACCTGGTGTTCCGCCTACCCAGGATTACACCTGCAACCTCATACGTTCTCTGTCCTCAAATGCTGCTGGGACAGCTTCACATTCTCATTTAAGCATTTTGTAAATAAATGGTTTTTTCCTGTGTGTTTTTAGATCAGCAGGTCAAAAAGTGCAAGATTGTTACTTCTATCAAATTTTTATGGAAAAAAATGAGAAAGTTGGAGTGCCTACAATTCAGCAATTGTTAGAATGGTCTTTTATCAACAGTAACCTGAAGTTTGCAGAGGTTAGTGATGATTGTATTTTATGTGACAGTCCTTGGTATTTTTAAGACTACTACTAGATTTGATAACTGTTAATCTTACCCCATTGAGAACACACAAACGGTTAGCAAAACACAAATTAAAAAAAAAAAAGTTCAGAGTTTCAGTTGTGTCCTTGTAGAAAACGTCTTAGAATTAAGATTGAACTTTTTGGATTTTTGGTGCCAAAGAAAATATAAAACTAATTTGTAACTTGAAAACTTTTAAGTAGTATTTAAAGCAAAGGGAAGACTTACGATTTTTTAAAAATTCTCATTAGTTTTACCCAGCTTAATATTTAACGTAAACATATCAGCCAAGTATATCAAAAAAGAATGTTTACTTTTCCTTCAACAAGAGACAACTTCACTTATATTGGTCTGTTAATGAACAAGTGATAGAAATTATTTTTCTTCTGCTGTTTACTGAATATCTTCATGATCTTCGTGGTACATGCTTGTGGTTCACTTTTATTGTATTTGTTTCTGAAAGAATGTTCTGGTAAAGCTTTGAACAGTTACAGTTATCTGTTGAAATACAAGGAATGGTGTCCTTCGGTGACAACATGTTCTTTATTGTACTTGTCAAAACAAGTTTTCTTTCTTTCTTTCTTTCTTTCTTTCTTTCTTTCTTTCTTTCTCTCTCTCTCTCTCTCTCTCTCTCTCTCTCTCTCTTTCTCTCTCTCTCTCTCTCTCTTTCTTTCTTTCTTTCTTTCTAGGTTTGTTTATTTTTGAGACAGAGAGACAGAGCCTGAGTGAGGGAGGGGCAGAGAGAGAGGGAGACACAGAATCCGAAGCGGGCTCCGGGCCCTGAGATGTCAGCACAGAGCCCGACGCGGGGCTCGAACTCACGGACCGCGAGATCGTGACGTGAGCCGCAGTCGGATGCTGAGACACCCAGGCGCCCCTCAAAACAAGTTTTCTAGAACGTTGATTTTAAATATAAACCCACAGTAGAATGTTAGATTGTCATCTTACTCTTAGTGACCCAGGGTTGTGGAACTGCCTGACCTCTGGGTGTCTGTGGAAGGGACCCTGAAAATATGCAGCTCGTTGGTGCCCTGCCCTGACGCTCCGCTTTCAGGCTCGGATCCCGTTCGCAGGCCATCGATGTCACGGCGGCACCACACCCTGGGGTGCCAGCCATGGCTGCTTCAGTTTCATAGGGAACATTTTTTTTCAGCACTTTGATTCTAAAAATATATATATCTTGTTTTTAGGCACCATCATGTCTCATTATTCAGATGCCTCGATTTGGAAAAGACTTTAAACTGTTTAAGAAAATTTTTCCTTCCCTGGAATTAAATATAACTGATTTACTTGAAGACAGTAAGTATAAGATTTTTTGTTTGTTTTTCAAAAAAATTTTTTAACGTTTATTTTTGAGAGAGAGAGAAAGCACGCGCGCGTGCATGAGCAAGCGAGGGAGGGGCAGAGAGAGAGAGGGAGATACAGAAGCCGAAGCAGGTTCCAGGCTCTGAGCTGTCCGCACAGAGCCTGATGTGGGGCTGGAACCCACAGACTGCGAGACGAAGACCTGGGCCAAAGTCGGACGCTTAACCGACTGAACCACCCAGGGACCCCAGTTTTGTTTGTTTTTCAGAAATAGGCCAGTCTCACTAATTATGAGTAAGAGTCTTACAGGATGCAGTTCTTCTGAAAGGCAATTCAGTATCTTAAGAGCCTGGAAATATTAAGCTAGTGCTTTCGGTCCTAGATATTCTGAGAAAATAATCAGAGACGGAAGTAAATATTCTCTATGCAAATGTATTTATTGTCACACGATTAAGAAATCAGAAACAATAGGAGAGGAGAGTAGTTAAATGAATTTTCGTGACTCTGTACAATGGAGTACTGCCATTATAATTCATGTTTGTGAAGACCAGAATGTAAGAAGGTGGTTATGATGTAAAGCTAAGTGAAAAGGTAAGTATGTTGATACTTCCTATAAGAGGAGACACGCACACGCACGCTCACACACGGTTTATGTAAATATGGAGGTATAAGTCAGTCATCGGAGAAAACTCACAGTAGTGTGGACAGTGGTCGCCTCTTGCTAACTGAAATTGTAGATGCTTATAGTTTTCTTTTTGTACTTTGCTGTATCTTTGAATTTTCATCAGTAGGCATTTTTTAATCATGTGAAAACACCCTAGAATATACTATTTTTAATTTTTTAAAACATTTATTTATTTATTTTGAGAGAGTGTGAGCAGGGGAGGGGTAGAGAGAGAGGAGAGAAAGAACCCCAAGCAGGCTCCACACTGTCAGCACAGAGCCCGACATGGGGCTTAATCCCACGAAGCGTGAGATCATGACCTGAGCTGAAACCAAGAGTTGGACACTTAACTGACTGAGCCATCTAGGTGCCCCTGCACTCACTTGAGGGGCGCCTGGATGGCTCAGTTGGTTGAGCATCTGACTTCAGCTCAGGTCATGATCTCACGGTTTGTGAGTTCGAGCCCCGCGTCAGGCTCTATGCTGATGGCTCAGAACCTGGAGCCAGCTTCGGATTCTGTGTCTCCTTCTCTCTCTGTCCCTCCCCGACTTGTGCTCTGTCTCTATCAAAAATAAATACATGTAATAAAACAAATTTTTTTTTTAAATAAAAAATGGTCACTTGATCAGAGAAAATGTCTTTAAAGATATCCTGTGTCCAAGGAAATACAGTAACATTTATGGGGACCGGGAAGGACAGACCTGTTTGAATCTAAGTCCTTAATAAAGCTTAAACTTTTCCTTTTAACCCTTTTAATGGGAGAATACGTGTTTAAAGGCCCCCTGACCCCTCTCTCGCCCCTACCGCTTTAGCCCCCAGGCAGTGCCGGATCTGCGGGGGGCTCGCCATGTACGAGTGTAGAGAGTGTTATGATGATCCCGACATCTCAGCCGGAAACATCAAGCAGTTTTGTAAAACCTGCAACACCCAAGTAAGTGTGACTTCACTCAATGGATGTTCTCTTCTGAAATCGGAGATTATTTGAAGTTGGAAACATGTCAGGTTTTTGGAAAGTTTTCAGAGTCCTTATTAACTTGAATTCATAATCCAGTGGGATTGTTTACGTGTCTTCTGTTTACTTGGTGGACTTTTTACAAGTACTCGGTTGCTGTTTGCAGGGGTGGATTCAGTTAGGGTGAGTGGAGCCCCGTCGCCGGCAATACTGAGTCCGGCCCGTGAGCGACATTCCCTTCCTGTTCCGTTTCAGGTCCACCTTCATCCCAAGAGACTGAACCATAAATATAACCCAGTGTCACTTCCCAAAGATTTACCCGACTGGGACTGGAGGCACGGCTGCATCCCCTGCCAGAAGATGGAACTGTTTGCTGTTCTCTGCATAGAAACAAGCCACTATGTTGCTTTTGTGAAGTACGGGAAGGACGACTCTGCCTGGCTCTTCTTTGACAGCATGGCCGATCGAGATGGTAGCTGAAATACCTTTCTTCTCCCGGTGGCCCTTTTCTCCTTTGCGCTGGCATAGTTCGTGGTGGGTCGTCTGTGCTGAGTAGTAGAAGAGTGTGTGCGAAAAGCCTTCGAGAAGTGTCTTGGGGACACAGGCTGACAGTCTCGAAATGCATAGACAGCATTACTAAACTAAGGAATAATATCGTTGTGATATTTTGACACACAGGTGATTTTTGTAAAAAGAATCCTAGAATTCTCATTTTAGGGCTGAGAGGTTTTACTTTCGGCTTCTTTTGTCTTCTTTTACTTTCGCGCTCCTCCCATTTTCTGTTCAAGCCATGGTCACCGTTTATCGGGCGCCCATGTGCCGAGCTCTCTGGGAAGCACACTGAGTCTCCCACAAAATCCCTGCAGATGGGGATCACTCCTCTTTCTCTGTTGTTGAGGCTGAAGCTAAGGTGCCTAAGGTCACATAGTTTGTATTTAACGCCGTCTTTCTGACCTCGGTGCTTATGTTTTTTTATACTGAACTACGTTGTCCTCTAAATGACAAAGCAAAGACTAGAATAAATGTCTTCTTTGGAAAAATCAGCCTATTCTGCAGGTAACGTGTTTCTTCCCCAAATGGGGAGCATGCTACCCCTTCTAGGCCCTTCTCTGGGATGCGTAGGCATTATTTAACAGATGCGTTAACGAGCCCACGTACAGTACCAGGGGCTCTACTGTAACTGACAAGCATCCCGATGTGAGACGTTGGGAAAGGCCATTGGGAGGGTAGGCCGGGAGAGGCTTTCGGGGGGCGCCTAGCACCACACCCCCCGGCGTTCTCATTCACTCTAATGACGTGTGAAGCAAAAGGTTTAAAATTTTTGGAAGTGCAATAGTATTCATTTTGCTAGATCTGCTCTAAACTGGATGATTGCATGGTGAGACGTGTGGGGGTGCTTCTGTCTGGGAAGGGACAGGGATGCGAGGAGGTGGATGCGTGCTTACGTGCACGCGGCACTGTTCCCTAACTGAATACAGACAAACCTACAAAGCGGGTTTAGAACTTTGCTCAGGATCTGCCTCCTTTTACCAGCTTTATTCTGTTGGCCCCAGAATCCTCTCCAAGCCCAAGAAATGAGAACCGTCAAGAGTTAAAAAGAGGCTTTAGCGTTTAAAAATCAGGAGTGAAACCAGGTCCTTCTGATCTGGAAAGTTAGCTTCCCTAAATTTAGAATTGTAAAATTGCTTTGGTAGGTCAGGACAGCAGAAGGTTTAGAACTTTACTGCCCTAAATAGAGCTCTTCCTCTTTTCCGTAGGTGGTCAGAATGGCTTCAACATTCCTCAGGTTACCCCATGCCCGGAAGTAGGAGAGTACTTGAAAATGTCTCCGGAAGACCTACACTCCTTGGACTCCAGAAGAATCCAAGGCTGTGCGCGAAGACTTCTCTGTGATGCGTACATGTGCATGTACCAGAGTCCAACAATGAGTCTGTACAAATAAGTGGGGTCATCTGGGCAGGGGCGGAAACTGAATGCGAGGCTTTAGTGTTGCATTTTACCTGAGCTGGCAGTCTTGTTCAGCATCCATTGCCGGCAATGGATGCCTTTGTGGTGATGATCCTTCAGAAAAGGATTCCCGTGTTTAAAAAACAAATTGCTTTTGTGTTACTGAAGTATTTAATAAGAAGCCTTTTGCACTCTAGAAAGTATGTTTGTGTTGGTTTTTTAAGAAGTCTAAATGAAGTTATTAATCCCTGAAGCTTTAAGTTAAGTGCATTGATCATATGATATTTTTGGAAGCATAAAATTTTAATTGTGACAGTTTAAAACCTCTTTTAGTCCATTGAGAATGTAAATAAATGTGTCTTCTTTATGGACCAAGGATATGAAATCATTTTTCCTTTTAGCTAACGGTTGCCTTGAGGAAGAAATATTTTGGTTTTATTAAGTGTCTGCTTTCAATCCAGTTATTAAAATCGTACTGAGTTTGATTTGTTAATTCTTTCCTGTATACTGCTGGTTTCTGCATGTCAGCAATCTGCCGAGTTTCTGTGTTTCTGCAGTAGTGGTCAGAAAAATACTTAAATTCCATTCATGGTGTTGTTTTCTATTTGTTCTGCTTTTGAGATAGATCTAAGTGATCTTGTCATAAAACGTCTATTTTTGATGTAATTTTCCTGGGGATTAGACTGCACAGCAACTGAAGCTCTTCATTCATAGTTGTAACTGTCAGCTAAGAGGTTTTGGGGTTCTTTGTTTTTTGGTTTTTTGTTTTGTTTTTTGGGAGGGGGGTTGTTAAGGAACTCTATTTTATGGAACCGGGCACAATGCATTTTATTAAAGGATTGGGGTGATAAATATATTTCTACACAAATATATGGTCCATCAGAAAATAAATTTGAATATAGACTACTCATTAAAACCTCCCTGAAGAGATGTGTTGTCTGTGTAAACCTCTCCTGTTGTAAGACCGTCCAGAACTTCAGTGAGCTCAGCCAGTCTGCTCACTAAATGCAGTTTGATTGCGCAGGAGATAATGGCAGTTACGATATTTTATGGAAATGTTGGCAGCAGCTTTATCCTCCTTCTGATTACGTAGAAAATGGATGTTTTCTCAGCTAATGTCCACAGTGTATGTCTAGACCCCAAGTGGATGTCGTAGACTAGAACCACAGATTATAAATGTTAGTGCTGTGGAATGTGCTATGGTCTGTGTTTTCTTCGAGTGTCGTTTTGTGGCGTTGTTGTCCTTCTGGAAAGACTTCCTAACCATGCAGAAAGACAGAAAAGTTGTCATGTGTATATAGCATATGACTTTATAAAACATTTAACGTCAAAACAAAGTGGAAAGCATCTTTATAAACCCTGCAATTACTTTTTTTTTTTTTTAAAGTCTCGTTTAGCTTTGGTTCTATCATTCCATTTTGCTAATATTCATTAGCTTTATAAATTGTAGTAAGGTACAAAAACTCATTTTGTAAGTTTTTTCATTTTTGAAATGAAAAAGTACATACATTTTGCATGCGGTTTTGCTAAATGCTTGGGTGGGGTGGGGCGGTGGCTACTGAATCAGGGGTTTGGGGGTGAGGAGCCCAGACTGTGGGGCTGGCTCTGCCCCTGCCACCCCCCCCACCTCGGGTACTAAGGGAAGGGCCTGGGGTGACGATGTCTGAGGCTCTGATCTTCTGTAAGTCCAGTCACCCGTTAGTAAATAGGTGTTGAGTGAATAAATGGATGAATGAGCGTATCAATGTGATTTTTGAAAAAATTATTTGGAGGAATGACTAGGAATCTCTACCTAGGCAAGATGAATTGAACAGTTAAAAAAGAAGAGAAAGTTCCTTGTCCGTAAAAATTAAAATGCAAGTTCAAGAAGGTATGTCCTGCCCAGCTTCTTGTGGCGGAAGACTTGAAGAAGAGCCGTCCGGGGCTCCCCATCTCCCTCCACCCCCCACCCCGTATGGAGGCTCTTTCCAGGGGGCAGGGCCACATCTGTCAGTTATCTCTAAGGACATTTCCTTCAGGTAGACCCGTACGTCTGTTTAGTGTTGCCTGGGGCAGGAGGCACTCGGGATGCCAGGGCCGGCCGTAGTGCTCCGTGTGGAGGGCTGGGCTCTCCCCCTGGTCCTGGACGGTCCCTCTGGGCGGCCCCTCCTTGTCCCTGCCCCGGCACAGCTGCGTGGGAAGTGGGCGCCATCAGGGCTGGGCTGTGTGGTACCACTGGTTCATGCATCTGCGGATTTATTTACATTTTAGCCCTAGATGTTCTCTAACATGTTCCCGTTGGCTTTTAAAATGCGTTGGTGATCTCATTTTCCTTATCATATCCAAAATCAAGATGGCAATATAGTAGAATTATTTATAACATGGTTTGTGATTCATAGCTACAAATAGAAAATATGACGAGTCCTGGTCCCCCACCTCCAACTAAATTCACACTTGTAAGAGTGTGTGTGTGTGTGTGTGTGTGTGTGTGTGTGTGTGTATTACCCCCAATATATATGTATATATTTGGGGGGAGAGAGGGAGAGAGAGGAACCCTGTTGTGATGTAGAGGCTAAATGTATTTCGTCCCTCCCAGTCAGCTTTATAAAGGAGTTATAGTTTGACTCCGTCCGGGAAGAATGTTTTATAAGACTGAGAAAACACACTGAAAACCAAGAGAAACAGTAACAAAATTCAGCAACATATAGTTGTTACAATTGCTGAGGATTACCTCCTTAGAATAGTTTAGGATCTTTATGATTCACGTTTGCCAAATGTTATAGGTAAATGGCTTCTTTCTATCCCTTGGATCCATTTATTTTTTCACCTAACATAATTCAGGAACAAGGGGAAGACAGAGTAATTCATCTTATGCAGCTTGTATTGTCATTCAAAGTCCCGTTGTTTGAACTTGGCGTCTTCATACGTTCAGGCTTCACTCCCCTCCTCTAGCTGGATATCCAGCTAGATAATTCTGCACCTGCTTGGGTGATGGCAGACAGAGATGTGAGCCACTGGACATTTAGGACTGTGTCGGAAGGAATAGGAGACGTGGTCCTTGCCTTGAAACAGCCTAACGCCTACTTCTGACAACAGGATCCCTACAGATGTTGGTGACGTGTGAGGGCGACAGGTCTCGGGGAAAGCGCTGGGACACAAACAGCAACAGAAAAACTAACCGACTGGGGGACAAGAGACCTGGTTCCACCCTTTTCTCTGGCCCTTGCTCTGTTAGCCTGAGAGGACTTCTTGACCTCTTTAGACCTTAGTGTCCTCTGTATAACAAGGGCGTTGGAATATCGAATTTCATGGGGAAAAAAATACAAACTTCTAGGTCCCGGGCATGCCCGTTGGGTCTGACTCTTCATGCGTGGAGCCTAGGAAATTTGTTAGTAAGAGACCCCGCGAGGGGAGCCTGACCGCTGGCCAGATTTGAAAACGACTGAGCTGAAAGGTCTCAAAATTTTCTTTTTGCGATTGTGCGGTCATGTAATATTATCACAGTAATTACAGAAATGGGGGCAGTTGGATGTTTGTCACATTGTTTGTCTGGGTTTACATTTGAATTTACGTAAGAAATGCATTTTAGTATACATATACCTCAACCCCCTGTTTCCTAGAGGCTTTAGCGGTCTTTGGAGCACACACAGATCTTCAGAGGATATCCGATGTTATTTGCCTGAACACTTGTCTTCCATTTTATTTCTTTAGGGGGAAACCGAGGCTCGCTCTGGGTACCAAAGAAACGGGAAAAACAGAACTGTGGCATGAAAGTAAAGAATCGTTTCTCACTATCTGCTACTTTAGGATGCAACTTTTAACATTTATATGAGAAGACTTTCCTCTGGGCTAATGGGGCCCCTTATCATGAAGCCAAAAATGTCCTTGTTAAAGTAGGTGGAGTGTGATGCTTAACGTTAAATAGAAGTCCTCCTTCTCTGGCAGTGAGTGATGTTAGCCACGCACCCACGACCCCCCTTCAGCGAGAGGAACGCTTGGACCCCCCGAGGCGGGTGGGGCCTGTGGAGGAGGAGAGCGTGTGAACGTGGAAGCCAGTGCACAGAGGGGAGGTGGGGGAGGACAGAAGGTCAACCCCTTCCCGCATGGGGGTGCACGGGGCTCGCGGAAGACAGAGCTCCTGTGCGCCTCCTGGGGCGGGGACAGGTTGCTCACCGCTCAGAGAGACCAGGGCTGTAGAGGGCGAGGCTGCCTGCGGGGAGCGGACGCTGTACCAGTCTGTTCTGCTTCCAGAAGTTTCACCGGAGGGAAAAAGAGGAAAGGGGGCCCTTCGTCTTATTCTACATGCTGGGGCAGCTGCAGGGTGTCTCCGGAGTCAGAAAGCAGTGGTCAACAGCCAACCAGCACCGGACCCAAGGGTAGTGGGGACGCGGGGAAGGGGGTGCTCCCTCCCGACCGCAGTAGGGCTGGCGTTTGCAGGCCACTCCAGAGCCTGCGTGGTTTCCGGACCTTCGGTCTTGGCCGTCTTCGTTTGACCACACGGTATGTTAGTCTCCCTGTCACTAGGTCAGGGGAAGGGCCAGTTAGGGAGGAGGGCTGTCCTTCCAAGCACCCCAGGCCTCACATCTCTCTTGCACGTTTAAGTACTGTCCGCTTTTGCTTGGTACTTTTTCTGGAGAGAGGAGGTGGGGGACTTGACTGCCACTGGTTCCGTTTTGTAAAATGGCCCGCAGTACCGTTGAGTTTTAACTCCAGAGAGTCTTAGTGTCCTGTCACAAGCATTTTTTTCTTTTTTAAGCCCGTTTGGAACTTCCCAGGGAAGTCGAGGTTACTCGTAAATGGGTGTAAAGGAGCACATTTGTACTGCATTTCGCATATCTGGTGTCTTGTTCAACCATCGTTTTTTTTCTTTTTGGCTTGAAGAATATGCCGTATTTATGAAGACATTTCTTTAAAAATAACACCACATAAACTATCCCTTTACGATCAGATTGCTCTGATTTAGCCTTAATTTTGTTAAACTTTTTAGAGATGAATGAAGTGCTCTGCTGTGGAAAGAAATGTACTATATACTATTTCTGTATCATTAAAACTAAATTTTTATGGTTCCTTTTCCTTGATTTCTTTGAGGAAGGGTTTCGGGTTACGGGACAGCGGGGGTTGAGCACAACCTCTTAACGTTGTTGCGGGTGCCAGGATGGAAGGTTCCTTTGGGGGAAGAGCTCTCCCTGGGAGCGCACACCCTTGTCCGGCCTCTGGCCTCGTTACGACTGCTTTGGAAAACCTGTCAGACTTCCCCTGCTCTGGGCGACGGACCGACGGTCTCTGGGTTACCTCATGGCAGCATGGCGCCCTGTCGTTGCTTGGAGTAACTGGGCATTTCCAAGCTCTGGTCCCGATTAAAGCTCAGTTCTAAACCACTCCAGTGAGAGGTTGCCCTCCTGTGCTTCCTCACCTCTAAACAAGGGCACAAGGCTGTTGACGAGAAGAATCGTGGGTCCCTGTCCCCCACAGCCACAAGGAGGTGGTTAGATGCTTTACTCTTCTGTGTAATCCAGAGAAGGGATTATATGCTACCACACGATGGACCCTTTTATCCACTCTTAGGTACTGATGAAACAAGCCTTCCTTGGGACGCCTGGGTGGCTCAGTCGGTTGGGCGTCCAACTCTGGCTCAGGTCAATGGTCTCGTGGTAGATGGGTTTGAGCCCCACATCGGGCTCTGTGATGACAGCTCGGAGCCTGGAGCCTGCTTCGGATTCTGTGTCTTCCTTTCTCTGCCCCTCCCCCACTCAGCATGGGTGCGCTCTCTATCTTGGTAGTAAATAAACATTAAAAAAAAAAAAAAAAGTCTTCCTCAAGAATGACTTGGAGTTTAGTCACTTTATGCCAAGGTAGGAAAGCCCGATGGTCTGAGTGATGCTGGTAATAATAGTACATTCAAGAATTTCCTTTTTCCTTCCTCCCTGTCTTTCAATTTTTTTTTAATTTATTTTGAGAGAAAGACAGCCTGAGTGGGGGAGGGGCAGTGCGAGACAGAATCCCAAGCAGGCTCCATGCTGTCAGTGTGGAGCCGGATGTGGGGCTCGATCCCACGAACCTTGAGATCATGACCGGGGCTGAAGCCTGATCCTTAACTGACTGAGCCCCCCAGGCACCCACTTTGCCATTTTAACATCCTTTGGCCTTTAGTCCGGGGTTTGCATACTTTCTCATAGATGCCACTCTTTGTGACTTGGGGTATGTTAGTGTGACAGTGAGGGCTTCTGTTCTTGTGCCCACCGGTAGATGGGGGCCACCAAGAGAAAACGAGTCCCGGTCAGAGGAGAGCTGACCGGCTGGCAGGGAAAAACCACCGGCCCGGCTCGGCGCTCTTCTCCTGACTGTCCGCATGTCGTTCCATATTAAGGTCCGCATGGTGGATGCACTGCCTAGAACAGCCCTTCCCAGTCCTGGCTGCACACCGAATTCAAGCACAGGGACCCCAAAGTAATGCCTATGCTGCCCAAGCTATTAGAATCTGCAGACGGGGCCGTCCAGGCACTTGAGATTCCTCGAAGCTCTTTACATCTGTCCCGTTGTCCCGTGTGCGGCAAGATTGGGAACCACTTGTCAGGAGCGATGGAGTTTTTTGAGACCCGTAATCTACTCGTCCATCAATCTCTGGTAGAACTGTCTGCTCCTGTAAAAGTCCAAGATCATGGACTTGGATGAGCTCCCAAGGGGAAGTAGAAAAAATGTAGAGCTTCTGGCCCAAGCTCTTGGGAAACAGCCTCGGAAATCTGCGTGGGACACGTTCTGGAGGTAGGAGAAAGCATTTGGAAGCAGGATGAATTTCACTACTTACGAAGAGGAGTTGAATAAAAACACCCTTAAAGGGGCACAATGCAGATGCTCTTTTTTTCCCTTCAGAGAACATTCCAAAGGGTATGTAAACGTAGACGCCCCACCAGGCTGATTAGGTGAGCAGTAGAGGAAGTCTCAGGAAGAGACGCGGTTTTGGGGGGGGGTGGCATCACACAGAACTGTGGACGGTGACATCTGTGTGAACTGCCAGCTTTGGAGGACTGTTCTGCAGTGCCAAGTGTCACTGGAGGGGGAGGTGGCTTCTGAGGGGTTAGCAAAGAGGCGTGCGAACCCTCACTGGACAGCATGAGAAGAGAGTCATTGGTCCAGCGGTGACTTTCATCACAGACGTGCAACTGAAATTTGCAAGTTGCCCCCTGCTTTCGCCTCTGCTTCCCTAGGAACTCAGGAAGGCTCTTAAATTTCATGCATCAAACCACTCCCTTACAAATAACCCCCGAGTCTGTTTTAAATACTGCCTTTGAAAGGAGCTTGTGGTTGCACTCGGGTTTGAAGAGTCGGGTTGGAAGCTGACTTTGGGCTGTCTTTTGAGCGCCTCCCCCGATTCCTCCCCACTTTGTGAGGTGTTTGAATGGGACCTCGGAGGGCTAGCCTTGCGGGTGCCAGCTGGTGGCAGGCAGAGCCTCAGCAGCCTGTGGAATACGTGAGGTCAGGCCTTGGACCCTGATGCGAGGCTTCGTAGCTGTCCAATTGTAAATAGCTAAGGGGAGGCGGGGCTGCTCCCTGGAGCGTGGCACGGTGGGGTCATCATCTTGCAATCTCTATATTTGAAACAAGCGCTTGACTCTTTCCGGCCATCTCTGCAAACTTTAGGCTGTTTGGTTCAGATGTATTTCAAAACTGTGCCCTGTAGGTCGCCCCTGGTGGGTGGGAGGGGCCGCTGCGAGGTAGAAAGATGAAGCGCAGTTTCAGGTCTCTGTTCAGAGGTCAGAGGTCACCCCCTCCAAGAGGCCTCCTTCACAGACCACATTAACCCGTGGCGTGCTGGCAAATGTTTAACAGCCAGCTCTCCAGGGAGAGAACAAGCCCTGATGTGTAGCGTTTGCCGATTTTGTGGTGGGAATACTCTCACCGTGGCCGATCGCGTGCTACCCGCGGCGCCATCTCTACAGGCGGGTTTGGGAAGACGTGCAAGCAGGATTGCGTGGAAGTACGTAGCATTCCCACCATCCACATATGAGAGACATAAACACCCGAGCACAGACCGGGGTCGGCATCTGCGGCTGTTAGACCAAACCCACCTCACCACTGCCTGTTTTTGTAAGTATCATTTTACTGGAACACGGTCTTCTCCCTTCCCATTACACATCTACGGCTGCTTTTGCATCCCAGCGGGGGAGCTGAGGGCTTACGACAGAAAACTGTATGCCCCGTTCAGCCTAAAAGATTTACTATCCCGTCCTTGACAGAAAAAGCTTGCTTCCCCCCCAGCATAGATAGTTGTCAAATGTAAAGTCATTACGAAGTGATGAGTTTTAAATAGAACTTACTTAATTAAACTTCTTTTTTCCCCGAGTATAGGTGATTAAACGTAATAACTTTTAAATGTAACTTATTAGCTGTAAGTTTATATAATTTAACTTTAATAATAGGTGTATTTAAGAATTGGCTCACAAAATTCCCGACAACTTAGCAATTGGCTCCGAAGAGCCAGCGGCAGTTTACTGCTGACGTCACCCAAGATGCACCTGCCGGCACCGCGTGGCCCTGGCCCTCTTCATATTCTGCAGGGCACCTTTTGCCCAGACCTAATGGGTTCTTGTGGTCTCGCTGCACTAGAAGCAGGGACTTTCCGTAGGTCCTTCAGTTCCCTTTCCTTAGCACTGTGAACAGTTCCCTGGCACAAAGTAGGTGCTCAAACATTTGCCGAGGAGAAAGAAGAAAATTTCAGCCTTTGACGCATGAAAGCCGCCCCATTCACTATCGTCTATGTGGCCCAAATTAGATCACGGCCCTCATTTCTTTTGAAATAATACAAGAGGTCCTGGCCTCTGGTTCTCCACATAATGCTTCTGCGGGGACGTGGAGACATCACAGAACTTCCCTCATAAGGCTTCATGAACCTGAAATGAACCCACGCACGTACAGCGCTTCTCACAGCGGGGTGGGTACTCAGCGACCCCTCGGTAAACGGTCACCTCTAGCAGCGGCAAGCGGCTAATATAATCATGCATTTGAGAGACAGATTGCAAGTCTAATCGACACATCGCTCTCCAGGTCGCTTCTCCCTCCCGGATCTTATTTTCTTTCAGGTCACACTCAAGTCTCCAGATTGCTTTTTCAGATTGAGAGGTTTCTAAGCAAACGTGTCCTCTTGGCGCAGCACCGCCATCTTGTGGCCATAGTGGGTTATGGCAACGTCCTGGATCTTCGCTCCCAGCTAGCTGCCAGCCGCCAGGTCCCCGGTTTGGGAAGCAGCAGGTGATTTACGAAAGCAAATGTGGCAACGAGTCAGGGCTACACACACCAGGCCACAAAGTACATCCAGGAGGGTTTAGGCTCCCTCTGCGTCATTTCAGGACAGCTGGCTAGTGTGGGACATTTCTGCTTGGGACTGTCCTCTCCCACTGTCTCCGCCTTGTCCTCGTCTCTCTGGCTACCTCCAGCTTTCAGGTGTACTTCTGCTAACTTCAGACGAGTTAGTGCCACCTACTGGACGAGGACCGTAAGGTCCGATGTGAGGTCTTCGCTAGGGGAGCTGCATTGGAACAGAGTACAAACCCGTGGCTTCGTGGGAAGAACATAGGCCAATAATAGGATCCTGATGTCAAGCCCCTAAGTCGGCGCACATTTCTCTCTTCACTGGAAACATTCTTCGGTGAGGGAACGGGGCACAGGACTGTCGGTGTGAGCCAGTGGCTACTGTGTTAAGGTTAGTACAGCTACAGTTGTCAGGGTCTCTGTATGACAACCGGTCACACGCTCATCGATTTTTCAGAGCTGCCCCCCCCTCCCCCCAACCCTCATAGAATTAAACTCTCCAATCCGGGCTCTGGAATCTGCATTGTGAGCACCTCCCCCTTTCCCCACCGAGTGAATCCTACCTGCACTGAAGTTTCAGAACCACTGCCCCAGACCCTCCCTTTGTAGAAAAGACTTTTCTTTTGGCAAAATCCGGAAAGAATTCACACTTGGATTAAGGCTTTAATAAACTACTTTTTGTGCTTAGGCACAGCAGGCATTTCTCTCTCTCTCTTTTTCTTTATTTTGAGAGAGAGAGAGAGAGAGAGAGAATCCCGAGCAGGTCAGCGCAGAGCCCAACGTGGGGCTCGATCTCACGAACCATGAGATCATGACCTGAGCCAAAATCAAGATCTGGACGCTTCACGGACTGAGCCGCCCAGGCGCCCTGAGAGCCGGCATCTCTTACAAAGCCACGGCTCCCACCCTCACTCATTTTGTGTGGCGGATTGAAAATAGACCCCAAGCCTCGGTCACACCTGGCCCGTCCCAGGTGCTCATACTGCCGGCCGTGTCTCACCCACCCTCTCTGCCCTGGTTGGCAGGATGAGGCCAGGCCACACGCCTGCACCCAGGCTCAGCACAGGGCCATGTTGCAAATACCCCAGAACTGGCGGTCCCCCCCTTCCTGGGTGGCTTCTCTCTGTGAGCCTCAGTTTCTCCATCCCTAATACAAGGGGATTCGACTGTAGTCTACACTGTCCTACCTAGCTGTGACATCCTGGGGGTCTGGAGCTCTATAAGCCCCTTTAACATGTTGCACTTCTAATGGTATTTGGTCTTCTGTGTGTACAACCCCCTCCTCAGACTACTGACTTCTCCCGTTAGGTTCTTCCTCAGCCCCCAACCCGAAACAGTTACGCACGAACTGTGAGTCACGTGGGTGTTCAAAAGACATATGCTTATTTTTTAAAAAGCCTTCATATCTTGTATGCCTTACACTCAGCAACTCTATTGCTAGGACATTTTCCTGAGGACATGATGCTCACAGAGGTGCCCAAAATTAGCCATATGCGTATAGGCAACGTCATTTTTTTCTAATTTTTTAACGTTTATTTATTTTTTAGAGAGAGAGACAGAGTGCGAGTGGGAGAGGGGCAGAGAGAGAAGGGGACACAGAATCCGAGCCGAGCTGTCAGCACAGAGCCCGACGCGGGGCTCGAACCCACGAACCGCGAAATCATGACCTGAGCCGAGGCCGGACACTTTGCGCCACCCAGGGCCCCATCGGCAACATCATTTATAATTGGCAAACTTAAGTGTGCAGGACCTTGATCAATCCATAGTCCAGCTGGACTGTGTATGCAGTACTCTGCAGCCATCGGAGATGCTTCTAGAACATTTTTTTTCTGACATGAGCAAAGGCCTATAATGTATTGGAGAAAAAGTGGGTTATAAACATTCTCGTTAGTGGGAAACCCACTGACTGCATAGATTGCAGCGAGTGCAGATGAGTTTTACGGTTTCGTGTTTCGCCTTGTCGGTAGGAGCCCAGCGGAGGCCTGTGGCTGACCGAGTGGCAGGCCATGCCGGCTGTGTAACCGGGCAGGGGCCCAGATCGGAGATCATGGATGTGGGAAGGCATGGGGGCTGTGGCTCAAACGTCCTTTGGGAGTTTGGAGTAGTCCTTTGGGAGGTCATTTAGCACGGTAACGACCCAGGTGCTGTTTTGCAAACAGATGACGCCCACCTCCGGGCAGTGGGTGGGAGACAGGAAGGGAGGCTGGAAGGGCCCATGGGAATCAGAGGGCTTTTCGGACCCCAGGGAGGGAGGGGACGGCCACCGAGACCTCACCACATCAGAGGTGTGGATGGCGGGCCCTGGGGGTGCTGCCAATGGCTGGATCAAGACAGAAGCTCCCAGATCAGGAAGACTGTGCGTGGGGGTCTTGAAGGGGCAGCATAAACCTCCAGGATCACTCTGGGGAGATTGAGGCAGCTGAGCAGCCGTATGGCAGGGAAAGAACAGATCTAATGGTACGCTGTGTTCTGATGTAATGTAGACTCCAGCGCATCCCCTCTGGCCTCATCTCCGCTGTTTGCTGGGTGTTCCGTCCTCTCTGTGGCCGCCTAGAAAACACCCTCGTGGCTTCCCTCCCCCTCTGAGTGGCCAGAACAGAGAGGTTCATTTTATGGGCAGAGAAACTGAGGCCGAAGGAGCTAGACGATTTGGCCAGAGTTCCCAGTCAACCACATCCACCGTGATGCTCGCTGGCCGGCCACACGGGCTCTGGAAGTGGGAGCCAGACTCTCCCGGGGCCCTGCCTGCTTCACCGCCTCGTGTGCTCGGGGTTCTGGGCAGGGGGCCCCCCCGGAGCCAGAAGGCCTGGCAGGGGCTGTGAAAGATGACGCGTGTTGGGCTAACACGAAGGGCAGCAGTGGGCAGGACTGTGCGTCTCGGGGACCCAGAGCAGGGGCCCGGAAGGAAGTGTGGCATCGCCCGCATTCCTGTTGGTGGCCGAGTGGCCTGGGGAGGGGGTGGAAGAGGGGGGAATTGGGACAGCAGCCGGGGTGCAGGGGGAGTTGCACAGAACTCTGTAGCCGTGGGTCCTAATGGGGAAACAAAAGCACGGCTCTACCCTGAGGGAGGCGCGTCTGCGCCCTGGGCCTTGGTTTTCCCACTTGGTGAGCATCAGACCCTGGGGTGGGTGCTTCCATGTGTGTTCTCTCATGCTTCCAAGAGCCTCCTCCCTGGTTCCCAGATGAGGGACCCGTCGAGGCCCGGGCAGAGGCAATGGGACTCGAGCTTGGGTCCTTCCTGCTTCTGCGGTATGCCTGCAGGACTGTGCTCCGTCCAGGTCCTCTCCAGTGGGGAGCCCCTGCCTGCCAGCTGAAGGCCCAACCTGATGCTCCATGGGTGTGGCCTGGCATTTGGAACCATCCTCCGGGCCGCAGTGCAGACTTGTCACCACCCTCCCGGGGACGGGCACGGCAGCGCTGAGCTGGGATGGTATTTAGGGATCCCCCAGGCCACCTGGTGCAGGCACAGCTCTGTGTGGCCTCCGAGGGCAGGAACGTGGGCCCCCAGACCTGTGCCGGACCCCGGGGTCACTCCGCTGCCCGCCATGCCAGCTGGGCGCATCCGCACGGGCTCCGTGAATGTCCCATGCCCGTGCGCCCTTCCTGTCAACCTCAGGGACCCTTCCAGCACCGGGCGGCCTCCCTCTGCTCTGCCCGGTTTTGTCTCCTGCCCCCATGGCTTCATTTTGCCAGGTTTGGGGCTTCGTGTAAAGGGGGACACGGCTCCCGCACGGTTAACGCAAGGTCTGTGGTTTGCATTCATTCGTGTGCACCAGAGGGCGTATTTCAGGGCTCTGTCGTGTAAATATCCCATAGTTTGTTTACCGAGGCTCCTGCTGGTGGACAGGTGCGCTGTTTCCAGTTTGGGGCTATGAGCGCTATGGTGCCAGGAACCTTCCCGAGCATGTTTTGGGGGGCGGCACTCGCACAAGCCTTTCCCGTGAACGCCAGCCCCGCAGTGGATCTGCTGGTCACAGGAGACGGGTGCGTGTCGAGCAGCGGACCCTGCCACACCGTTTCCCAAGGCGGTTTTCCAATTTGCACGCCCTCCTTTCCTGATTTTTCTTAGCTGGCGTTGCAGTAGTGAAACCGGAAAGGCTCTGAGGGCTGGCAGCCTCATTGAGGGAGCCAGAGCCTGAGCCGGAGACCATGTGCTGGGCCTCGAGAAAATGAGACGATTTTAAGACCCACTGATCACAGCCAGCCAGTGAGGCGCCCCCAAACGAGGCAACTGCCTCAGCGAAGCCCTCAGCCAGACACATCGGGTCCCCGCTCTGCCTCTGCGGCCGTGTCTCCCGAATCCTCTCTCCTAGGTCGGAGTGCCTCTAGCTGCTTTGGGTTTGGTGCTTCCTGCCTGATTCCAATTGCTGGAGGCTCAAATAAACTCTTCAAAAAAAAAAAAAAAATTGTAATGTGCCTCAGTTTCCCCTCCCCTTCCCACCCCGACCCCCACGCCAACTTCACTGAGCTATAATTTACGTACAGTGTTTTAAGGAAACACGAGTTTTGAAGAACTTTCTCTTTGTGTTCAAGTTCAGTCTTTGTTCTGTTACCTCCAGCTCATAGGGTGTGTGTGTGTGTGTGTGTGTGTGTTTCTCCCCTGCCCTCTCTTTTCAACCCAGGCCCAGCACAGAATGAGAGAACTCTCCAGAAGGCGAATTGGCAAGCGGGCTTTGTCTGCCGTGCCGTTAGCATCAGGGGACTGGGCCTGTGGAGCCGCTGAGGTTGGGTCCAACCCTTCGTTTTAAAGTTGGGGAGACTACAGCCCACACCATTGCAGGGACCGCAATGTTCCCTGGGATATCCACTTCAGGTGGCGAATCAGAGATTCGCCTGGGGTGTTGTTTGCGCCCAGCCGTGGGACGGCCCTGAGTGGGGCTGGTGCTCGATCCTGAGCCCTGCAGGCTTTTGGCCGCGACCGGGTCCTGGATGCGAGCTGGGCTTCCCTAAATGCAGCGGGTGCGGCGTCCCAAATGCTGGCCTTCCCCGGGGTTCTTGGGCCATCAGGATTCCCAGTGACCGGGGGGCCTCAGATGCTGCCTGTGCAGCCGGCCAGGTTGTCTCAAGCTCCTGGTTTGATCATGACATCTGTAGCTCTCTGGCACCCTCCGTGTGACAAGGCCTTCCGGGCGTCAGACCAGCCCCATCCCTACGCCTCCCTCCTCACCAGGTTGCTGCTTCCTGCTTCAGGCTAAGACGGGTAGGAAGGACTCAAGACCCTTCTGGAAAAGATATCATTCTCGCTTTCTTGAGCATAGAGGAGGCTCCAGGCTCATCTGAAGGCTTCGCGTGTTCTCCCTTTACCCCCAAGGTGACAATTCCCCCAGACTCCAATCCCCAGACACCCCCAGACTCCTTGGGGGCTGCCACAATGCTTTATACTCATCCGCCCGCTGCGGTAGTGAGGCCACCAGAAGGCAAAAGCCACGTTGTCCCCGTCCCCCGAGCACCCCTCACGGGACGCCCCAAGTGGGGGTGTCCCATGTTAGCTGGAGGACTGAGTGATTCACACGCAGGGACATTTCCCAGCTGAAGGTTCTTCTGTGCCGCTGCTAATCTGCTTGTCCAGATGTCCCTCCCTGGTCCCCCTTCATCCATACGCCTCAGAGGCCCATGGGAAGAATCTTCCCCACCCTTCTCCAGCCCAACCCGAAAATCTGGGGTTAGCAGGACACAGCCTGCTGTTTGCAACTGCGAACACCCAACACAGGGGTGTGGGTCCATCATCGCCCCAGCGTTTCAGGGCCTCACGAGGCGTGGTTCGTCGCCCACAGTCTCCTCCTGCCAGACTTCACCCGCCTGTAGCAGGGAGAACGCTCTTTTGTGGACGGGCCACCTCCCCGGGGGCCCCCAACTCGGCTTAGATGCTCTGTGAAACCAGCCACCCTCGCACTGCTTGGAGCTGGCTCACTGTCTGCTCCCTGATGAGACTGGGCCTCAGTGTCCCCACCTATACAATGAGGAGGTGTCCTAGACCAAGGCTCCTCAGGGACCAGGCAGGTAACAGAGAGAAAAGAAGTGGGTTCGTGCCTCATAGAGACTGGGGGCGGGGGAGCAGACCAGGGTATATTTCAAACAAAGTCAGGAATTTCCAAAAGAAGTGAGGGTTCCCAATTTGTAAAATGCTGGCAAACATTGAGTTTCTGGGCATTGTTTTGATGGTTTTTAATGTTTTATTTACTTTTGAGAGTGAGTGAGCCAGCAGGGGAGGGGCGGAGAGAGAGAGGGGGGCCGAGGCTCCGAAGGGGGCTTTGCGCCGACAGCTGCGAGCCCGACGCGGGGCTCGAACTCACGAACCCGCGAGATGGTGACCCGAGCCGAAGTCAGACGCTGAACTGACTGAGCCACCCAGGCGTCCCTGGTTTGTTTTTTAAACACAACGTGGGCCACCGATTGATGAGCGCTGGCCCAGACACTGTGCCCCAGCCCCTCTGGGTCCACATTCCTCCCTTACAGGGCACCGGCTGGCAGGGGCAGGCTGCACGACCCAGAAACAGGGGACTTGGATTCCGACCGCATCCTCCCCTCTCCCCGGGACAGCAGCTGTCACATCACATCGTCTCCGTGGCGGGATCACCTTCCTTTTGGGGCACCGGAGCTGGCGTGCGAAGTTTTGATCAGATTGCCTTTTGAATGAGTTGACTGTCATGAATGGGCAAAGGGCACCAGCATTGTGTCTTAACTATAACTGTTCCAATTAATTATGGGTTTAATTAGCATACATCGAGAACAGCCCTGGAAAATAATACTTCATGGGTTACAGATGCCCTGGCAGCTGTTACATGAAGTGTGATACCGGGCTGGGGTAGAGATAGTTATTAATAAATTACTCCCATTGTCAGACACCCTTATTTATACAAATTAGCAGGGGATACATAATCAACTTTAACTGTATAATTTATAATAATTGATTTCATTTTGACTGACCACTAGTCGGTTACCAAATACCCTCGGAAGAAAAATTGCCCTATTAGGGTAAGTTTAATCCTAAACATAGCTAATGAATCCTATTACTTTAAGGTCATATTTGAAGCTTTTGTTAATTGTCAGAACCATTTTAAATTGATTAGAGTTAAATTAAATCAATGTAATGTTTAGAAAAACAATATTTCTAATGGATGAGGCCAGGCTGACCTCGAATAAACATATTTATCAACCGATTCCCGGTGACGAGAAAGGGAACAGCTGGGCCCATAATTCACATTTGTCTATAATATGGGAAATGTCAGCAGGCAATTAGTTATGTCAGGTAATGAATAGGGAGCATGGGGACTCCCCTCTGGCAGCTGGGGTGGATGGGGGTAGAATGTTCCGGACACAAGCGGCTGCTCACCTCCTGATGGCTTTCCTGTCCCCCAACCTCAGCTCAGTGCTTCCCAGCTCCCTCGATGGCCCGTTCCCCGGAAGTTGCCTGCCCCGGGGGCTACTCCATGCCCTACCTCCCAGTCTGCACTCTGGTCTTCCTCCGGGAGCTGGGATGCTGCCCTTGGCCTGGACCGCACCTCTCTCCCCTCCTCACCCCTCCGGGTTCACCTCAGCATCATTGCCACGGGGAAGGCTCACTTGACCCCACGGCCTCCATCAAGTCCCCCAGGTATGGGCTCTCAGGACAGCATGGGTGCCCGTTCCCAGCTGTCATCTCACAGCCGTGTGACGATGGGACCATCCGCCGGCCGTCTGGCTCCCGCACCAGGTTGCAAACCCCACAGGACCCGCCGTGTGTCTTTACTCAGCACCGGGCTCCCATCTGCTGACTGCTAGCAGGTTCTCCGTGAAGGCTTGCTGAATGATTGAAGGGACGAACAATACAGGACACAGGACGATATCACGCCGCTCGGCGTGTCCTGGCCGGAAGGCGAAGAGTACCATTCACCACTCTCTGAACACTTACCAAGGCCAAGGGCTTTGCAGGCACGCAGCTGGCTTTTGTGGCATTGCCACCAGGTGGGCATCGGTACCCTCACTGTACAAAGTAGGTTAGTCACCCAAGTTGTCTCAGCTGGAACTCGAACTCAGGTCCAAGAGAACCCAGAGCCCTTTCTGGGGCCTCGGTCAGTAGGGCTGCCTGCAGGAGGGGGTGCTGGGGAGCCTTGAGGGAAGGTTTGGGTTTCCCGCAGGGGCAGGGAGGATGCTCGAGGCTCATTCTGGTGGCCGCCTGCTGGCCCAGCCCAGAGGGGTGGTGTCTGTGGGGACCGGTGGGCAGGCTGGGGTTCCTAGGCGGTGTCTCGACCTGGGGTGAGTCCCTGAGCAGAAACTTATTCACGGTGTTAACTCGGGCGGTTCACCCTGGCCTCGATTTCCAGGGCTGTGAAATGGGCCCCCAGCCACTCGCTGCTCAGAGGAAGGGCCTGGAGCACAGCCCTGCCTCCGCCACACCTGGTCCCACAGGCCGAGGGGATTAGTTTCGAGGGTGGGGATCTCCCACTTCCTCCAGCTTCTGCTTGAGACCCTGGGGCAGGGTGCAGGAGGCGGGCCGGCTGGGGTCTTTCGAGCCTGCTGAAGTGCAAAAGAGACCAGAGAGCCCTGAACGCACAGGGGTGCCCAGGATAGGAAAAGCATCCGGACTCCCTGCCTGGGGATAATATCACGGGGGGCAGGGGGCACATGGCAGGGCTCGCGTGTTCCCCGCATGGTGTGATGGGAAGGGCACGCTGCCTCTGTGTTCTTTCCCCAAGCCTGTAGCTTCGTCTAATCATGAGAGGACATCAGACACTCAGACACTCAGACACCTGACTGCTACTCTTCTAAAGTCACGCAGACCAAGGAGAGTCTGAGAAACTGTCACGCGCCTAGGAGACGTGCTGATCCAGCGCAACGGGGGGGGGGGGGGGGGGGGAGACGGGGGGGGGGGGGGGGGGGTAGCCCGGAAGAGAAAGAGGGCATTTGTGTAAAACCTGGTGCTGTCTGGAGAAAGTCCCAAGCTGATTTAATAGGGCCGTGCCAGTGTTAAGTTTCTCGCTTTGACAAACGTCAGTTACGCTGACATCGGGAGATGAGACGAAGGGTACATGTGACTAGATTATCTCTGCAAATCTGTTGTGAATCTAAAAATATTCCCAAACAAAAAAAAGTTCCTTAAGAAATTACTGATGTGACCATGTGGTTAAAAAAGAGGTCCAACAGTATGAGAGTGGCAAGAAGTTTCCCTCCCGCCTATGCGTCTCCGTTCCAGAGTCCCTTCCCTGGGGTTGAACATCTTTACCAGTTCCTTAGTTCCTTCCAGAGATCTTCTTTTCATGAACAGACACGGGCAAATTACTATCCGCCTCCATCCCAAGTGGGCTCTGTGCTGGGAGCAGAGAGCCTGACGCGGGGCCTGAACCCACGAACTGGGAGATCACAAACTGGGAGATCAAGACCTTGGCCGAAGTTGGACCCTTAACCCACTAGGCCACCCAGGCCCCCCAAGACTGGTCTTATTTTAAGCGGAAAGAAATCCCACCACCTCACGTGCAGAAGAAAGAAGGACGCAGAGAAGTGACATTTCCTGGGTACTGACTCTGTGACGGGCGCCATACAAGGCGCTTCATAGACATACAACTGATTTTCCTAACGGCCCCATTGGGTTCTAGTTCCATTTTACAGATGGGAAAACAAAGGCTCCGAGAGGTGAAGACCGTACCTAACTCGGACAGGGGGCACAGTGTCTGGCCCTAGGCGGGTCTTCGGGAAGCGCTTCTCAGGATGAGCGAACGAATGAGTATTCGCATGAATTGTGTGCCAGTTGGACACGTCTCGTCCTGTCACCTTCCCTGGGTGCGTGTCTGCCTCTGTGTGCAAATGTCCGCTTTTTGTAAAGATGCCCGTCGTGCTGGATTAGGCCCACCCTCACCTGATGACCTCTGGAAAGTTTCCATCTCCAAATAGGGTCACATTCTAAGGTGCTAGGTAGGGGTTAGGACTCTCCCAAATCGTTTTTTGGAAGACACAATTCCACTCCCAACAGGTGGCTTTAGGACTCCACTTCATTTGGCTAAATGTGTTGCCATCACCTGGCTTTCTCCTCAGTGTCACGTGATTCTGTTGACACCCTAGGTCAGGGATGACTTCTGTATCACTGACCCCCTTCCCTGATCTGCTGATCAGGGGACTTTTTAAATACTTTTTTTTTTTTTTTTCTGAGACAGAGAGAGATGGAGCATGAGCAGGGGAGGGGCAGAGAGAGGGGAGACACAGAATCTGAAACAGGCTCCAGGCTCCGAGCTGTCAGCACAGAGCCCGACGTGGGGCTCGAACTCACGGACCGTGAGATCGTGACCTGAGCCAAAGTCGGACGCTTAACCGACTGAGCCACCCAGGCACCCCTGATCAAAGAAATTCTTAAGAAAAATTTTATTATTTGTTTTGAGAGAAAAAGAGAGAGCGAGGGGCAGAGAGAGAGAGAGAGAGAGAGAGAGGGAGAGAGGATCCCAAGCAGGCTCCACGATGTCAGCACAGAGCCTGACACAGGGCTCGAACTCACATACAGTGAGGTCATGACCTGAGCTGAAATCAAGAGTCGGTCATTTAACCGACTGAGCCACCCCGGTGCCCGATTAGAGGACTTTTTATGGAGCCTGGCCGTGGCCTCAGAATCCTAGGCACAGTTCTGCCGGGACCTACTTCTGCTCTGTTCATCACGTCTGCCCTAGACCTTCATTCTGCTTGGCTCGGTCCGGTTCCCTCTGTTTGGAGCCCCTCAAAGCCCGGTGCAGGGGTCTGCTTTCCGTCCCTGTGAGGCATTTCCCGATCATCCACGCAAAGAGTATCTCTTCTTCCACGTGCCCCAACAGCACCAGTTCTGGAATTTTCCCTGTAGGAAGGGCTCTTGTTGGAAGGATGGGACCTGGGGATGTATTTGTACAAACTTTGCCCAGGAGTCAGAGAAGCTCGATGGTTTACCTCAACATAAGGGAAGGGGGCTGATAGAACTGCAGGAAGGGCACGTGCCCCTCATTCCCATGTCACCCCTGTGCTTGTACTCGGTCACTCCCCTCATTTACCTCATTTGTTGTGCCCTGACAATGATCTCTTTGCCAGGGTAGTTGATGAGAGCCTCCATCAGATAGAAAATGGCGGGCCAGCCTCTTTGCCTTTGAAGGAAGCCTGTGTGGCCTCTTCCTGGGGGTGGGCTGAGGGGAGGGTGGGCCTTGCCCGGGGCTGGGGGGAAACAGCCCCTTCTACTGCAGGAATTGCAGACCCCTCCAGACGTATTTTTTAAGACCTGGTGCTCCCTGCTCTGAAGAAATCTGGGGACCTTAGTTTTGGCTTGCTCATGATTTGGGCTCTAGATTTTGGTATCGCATGGAGATTCTTCCTGAATGGCTATGCGGAGGAGGGGTGGGAAGCAGGACGGAGGGGGCAGAGCCCTCCAGGCTCATTCACCAAAAGTAGAGGCTGGACATAATGAGCTCAGTAGTGGCTCCCCAAAAAGCTTTTTCACCCCGGCCCTCGGAATGTGACCTCAGTTGGAAAAAGCGTCTTTGTAGATGTAGTCAAGGTAAGGATTTTGAGATGAGATTATCTGGGATTAGAGAGGGGCCTAAATCCGGTGAGGAGGGCCCTTGAGAGAGACAGAGACGAGGAAGACACACAGAGTGACACAGGAGAGGCCATGTGAAGACAGAAGCAAAGGTGAGAGTAAGGCGTCCAGCAGCCAAGGGGCGCTGACTGCCGGCAGATGCTGGAAAACACGGGAGAACATTCTCCTTCAGCCCCAGAAGGAGCGTGGCCCTGCTGAGACCTCCATTAGGACTTCTGGCCTCCAGGACGGCGAGAGAATACACTTCTGCTGCTCTAAGACACTCAGTCTGTGGCAATTTTTGCAGCTCTAGGAAACAAAGACGCTGGCAACCATTTCTGTTGCCCTGACAGTTGTGCAGATGAGGACAGGAAGACTTCCCATGAGGCAGGATGTGAGGTTCACAGAAGACTCTGTAAAGGGCGGTGGCTTTTTGTGGGCCCCTTCACAGCTTCCCCAGAAGACCTAGAACCCGCCTTCTACCAAGCTTTCTCTGGGTCTGCCCTCCACCATGTCAGACCCTGGCGTGGCCTCAGTCTGAGGACCCTCGTGAGAGAACACAAAAGAACCCCTTTGGTGGGAGGCTGTGGGGTGTGGGGCAGTTCGGGGAGTTGGCGGGAAGCAGTGGCATGGTGGTTGGGAAGAAAGAGAAAAATACCTGGAGCTCTGAAACCTGGGGCCCCCCAAAGCCAGGCTGCCATGCTTGTCGGGCGGGGTGTCGGGCCAAGAGAGGGTCTGGGAAGGGTGTTGCTTGGAGGCCGGTTGGATCGGGAGCTCCTCTGGGTCAACCACAGACCCTGAAATCCCACTAGTGAATGCTCGGAACAGCTGGGAGGGGCGATGCCTACAGCAGTCACACCCCAGGTCTTGTCTTCCTTCTATAAACTGAGATTCTGCCTTTCCGCCCGCCTCCCCACAGGCACGCTGACCCTGCTGACCTGGGGGGGCCAAGCAAAGAGAGCATCTCCGCCCCGGTCGACAGTCACTACCTTCCGAGGTACAGAGGGAGAGCTTCCGTGCACCAGCTGATAGAGGTGGCCAGGACTGCCGCGCGGAGCTGGTTTCTGCATTCCGACGCTTTCCCCGGCCGCCGTGTCCACTTCCGGTCTGGCAACCACGCGGAACAGATTGCCAAGGGACCCTGAGCTTCGTGGGAACAGCGTCAGCTCAGTGCTGAGCGTGTACTTGGAGATCCTGAAATGTTTTCTTTTGGTCAGGCTTATTGAGGTATAACATACAGTAGAAACCAATTCACAGAGCGAACGCTCTCGTGAGTAGTGTTGACCGTATGCAGTCATGTATCAGCCACCATCAGGATACAGAACATTGCTTGCAGCCCCCAAGCTTCCCTCACGCCCCTTGGCGTCACTTGCCTCCCCACCGCTAGTCCCTGGCAACCACTGCTCTGATTTCTGTTCTCACGCGTTCGCCTTTTCTTGAAAATCATGCAAATAAAATCATACAAATTGAGTCTGGCTTCTTTCACCAACCGTCACGCTTTCGAGATTCGTTCATATTATTGCCAAGGTCAGTGGTTCATTCTTTTTATTGCTGAGCAGTATTCCATCACATCCACTCATTGGTTAATAGATTTGGGGGGTGTTCCTAGTTTAGGCCAGTTTAAGTAATACGGCCACAAAGCATTTGGATGTAGGACTTTGTGTGGACGTGTTTTCATCTCTGCCAGGCACGAAAATGCTGGATCATAATGTAAGGGTACATATTAGGACTTTATCAAAGATGGGCAACAGGTTTTCCAAGAAAGTTCGGTTGCTTCACATTTTTACCAGCAAGCACAGGGATTATCAGCCTCTTAAATTTTAGCCATTCGACAGGGGTGTAGAAGTATCTTAATGTGCATTTCTTTTTTTTTAATTGTTTTTTTAAACCTTTATTTATTTTTGAGACAGAGAGAGACAGAGCATGAACGGGGGAGGGTCAGAGAGAGAGGGAGACACAGAATTGAAACAGGCTCCACCCAGGCTCTGAGCTGTCAGCACAGAGCCTGACGCGGGGCTCGAACTCACGGACCGCGAGATCATGACCTGAGCTGAAGTCCGATGCTTAACCGACGGAGCCACCCAGGCGCCCCAATGTGCATTTCTTTAATGAGTAATAATGTTGAATATCTTTTCAAGAGCTTATTTGCCATCCATATCTTTATCTTGGTGTAGTATCTGTTCTGGTCTTTGCCCAATTTTTTTCTTAGATTTTTTGCCTTATTATTGCGTTATAAGAGAGTTCTCTATGTAGTCTAGATTCAAATGTTTTGCCCAGTGTTTCTCGGTATATTTTAATATTACCCACCTCTTCATTCCCCAGGACCTTCTTAGATGTTTTTTTCCTAATGTCCTGCCATGAAGTTTACTGCCATGGACATATGCATTATTTCTATCTGGAGGGCCACACAATGCTTGTGATATTTACGCATTTTTTAGTCCCCAAAGAAGTAATTTTTGCCCCCCCGGGGGTCAATCACCTCCATTGAGAATGCATGCTCTAATCAGATATAAGTTTTGCAAATATTTTCTCTCAGTCTGTGGCTTGTATTTTTATTTTCTTAACACCATCTTTGGAAGGGCAGAATTTTAAATTTTGATGAACTCCAATTATTTCTTTATATGATTTGAACTTTTTGTTTTCTATCTAAAATGATTTGTCTAAACCCAGGTCACAAACATTTCTTTTATGTTTTTTTCTGGAAGTTTTATATTTTTAGCCCTTACATCTAGGTTTATGATCTATTTCAAATTACTTTTGGTATGTGGTACAATATAATGGTTGAGTTTTTTTTTTTTCTCTTTTGAAAGGAATGCTCAGTTTTCTTTCTGTTTTTCAAATGTTTATTTTTGAGAGAGAGAGAGAGAGAGAGAAAGAGAGAAACAGAGTGTGAGCAGGGGAGGGGCAGAAAGAGAGAGACACAGAATCCAAAGCAGTCTTCAGGCTCAGAGCTTTCAGCAAAGAGCACAATTGTGAGGTTTGAACTCATAATCCATGAGATCATGGCCTGAGCTGAAGTTGGGTAATTAACCAACTGAACCACCCAGGCAGTCCAGGAATGCTCAACTTCCTAGCACCATTTATTAAAAATACTATCATTTCCCCATCCCATTACCTCTGGCACGTTGCCAAAAATAAATTGATCCTTATGCGGGTCTATTCTGGACTCTCGTTCCATTGATTTATCTGTCATTATGCAAATACTGCACCATCTTCAGAATAACAGGTAGTCTTATAGTGAGTCTGAAATTAGTATGATTCCTCCAAAGATGAAAAAATTCGATCTTTTTTCAAAGTTGTTTTGGGTATTCTTATCTTCCATGTAAAAGTAGAATAAGCTTGGCAATTTCCACCAAAAGCCTGCTGGAGTTTTGATTGGGATTGAATTGGATGTCTAGACATATTTGAAAGAGAACCAACATTTTAACAACGTTGTGTCTTCTGATCCATGAACATGGTATGTCTTTGTGTTTATTTTGGTCCTAAATGTTTTTTCTTTCAGTCATGTTTTATAGTTTTCAGCACACAAATCCTGCACATATATTATTAGGTTGATCCATAACTATTTCATAGTTTTTGAAATTATTATAAATGGTATTTTAAAATGTCAATTTCCAATTGTTCATTTCCAGCACACAGAAATATAAATGATTTTTGGTATATTTATTTTGTATCCCTTGACCATGCTAAACTCACATAATAATTCCAACAGCTTTCTGGTAGATTTTATGGTAGAAAAAACTCTATGGTAGTTTTTTTGTTTTAATGTAGATGATCATATTGAATGTGAAAAAGATGACTTTTATTTCTTTTGCTTTCCTTACTGCACTGACTAGGCCCTCCAATACAATGTTGAATAGAAGTGGTGTGGATCTCTGTTATTAGATCTATTGACATTTTCATTTTTCTTTCCTCAGTCTGTTGCTGTGGTGAATTTACACATTTTTGAGTGCTAATCAATTTTTCATTTCTGGGGTAAAACCCACTTCGTCATGATAGAATAGTCTACTTATTGCTGAATTATACTTGCTCATTTTTTTTTAAAAAAATGTTTATTTTTGAGAGAGAGAGACAGAGAGATGGAGTGCAAGCAGGGAGGGGCAGAGAGAGAGAGGCAGACCCAGAATCCGAAGCAGGCTCCAGGTTCTGAGCTGTCAACACAGAGCCCCATCTGGGGCTCAAACTCATGAATGGTGAGATTGTGACCAGAGCCAAAGTCGGATGCTTAACCGGATGAGCCACCCAGGCACCCCTGCTCATTTTTAAAAAGTATTTTCAAGTCTATGTTTATGAGGGACATTTATCTCTAGTTTTCTTTTCTTGCCATGTCTTTGTATGGTTTTGGTATCAGGACAATGCTGGCTTCATAAAATGAGTTAGGAAGTATTATTTCTTATTCAATTTTCTGGAGGAGTGTTATTTCTTCCTTAAATGTTCAGTAGAATTTACCAGTGAAACCATCTGGGCCTGTTGTTTACGAGAGGATTTTAACTACGAATCACATTTCTTTATGGAAAGTTATCTGTTTCATTTCAAACAGGCTTTGATAGATTTTTTAAGGTATTTGTCCATTTCATCTATGTTATCAATTTTATTGGTATTAAGTCACTCTTAATATGTTTATCATTTTAATTTCTGTAGAATATGTAGTTCTATCCCTGCTTTCTTTCCTAATCCTGTCAGTTTGTAGTTTTTTTCTTTTTCTTTGATCATTCTGCCCAGAGATTTACTGGTTTTATGGATTTTTTCAAAGAACCATAGTTTTTGTTCTCTTGATTTTTTTCTTATTGTTTTTCTGTTTTCTATTGCATGAGTTTCTGTCTTAATCTTTGTTTTTTCATTTCCTTCTTTTTGGTTTAACTTTCTCTTCTTTTTCTAGTTCTTTAAGGTAGAGTTGGGGTCATTAATCAGAGACCATGCCCCGTTTCTTTTTTTTTTTTTAATTTTTTTAATGTTTATTTATTTTTGAGAGAGAGAGACAGAACACGAGCGAGGGAGGGGCAGAGAGAGAGGGAGACACAGAATCCGAAGCAGGCTCCAGACTCTGAGCTGTCAGCACAGACCCCGACGTGGGGCTTGAACCCATAAGCCATGATCTCATGACCTGAGCTGAAGTCGGAGGCTTAACCGACTGAGCCACCCAGGCACCCCAGGCATGCTTCTTTTCTAATGTCAGCACGAAGGGGCCTACCGAATCATATGGCTCCTGATGCAGAGCTTATAACACAGCCTGGACTTGGCAGTAAAGCCCTTTCTTGCTTCAGGTCTCACTTAAGACCCGCAACCTTCCACATAACTCAAAGAATGGGCAGGAGCGGTCCTCCCAAATGTGGGAGTGTGCTGCCTCCACAATCCAAATGGGTCCAGCAAGCACTGGGCTTCCTTCTTAGGGGTAGGGTGTGCACAATACAGTCCTTCGTGCTTTATTTTGGGGGGGACGTTCCACTGTTCCAGATAACTGGATCCTTAAAAGCTTTGCTGTGCCTACCTCTGAAGCACTTACAGCCCTTTGGGGAGCATGGACTACAGTCCTTTGGGGAGCATGTATCTTACCTAGGCATCTAGAGGATTCACCTCTTTTTGCTCATTTGGTCCAGTTAACATGACGTCATTGAGACGGAGAACGGATGGCAGGTTCTGTAAAGTGTCCACATTGTCCAGGTCACTTCAGATTATATCATGATATAAATCAATATTACTACGTTCCAGGGATGGTTGTAAATGAATGCTATTTTCATTGGATGTAAACGCAAACAACTTGTGATCCTCATTCATGATGGGCAGGTGTAGTGGGTTGGATGGTGGGGTCCCCCCAGCCCCAAAGATATATCCATCTGGAACCTATAAGTGTGACCTTATTTGGAATAAGGGTCTTTGAAGATGTAATTAAGTTAAGGAATCCAAGCTAAGATCATTTGGGTTAGGGTAGGCCCTAAATCCGATGATCAGTGACCTTAGAAAGGAAGGGAAGGTGACACACGGGGACAAAAGCACGCAAAGATGGAGGCAGAAGCTGGAGGGATGTGACCACAAGCCCAGGATGGCCAGCAGCCACTGAAAGTTGAAGAGGCAGGGGAGGATTCCCCCCTAGAGTCTTCAGAGGCAGCTTGGCCCCCCAGGCACCTTGATTTCGGACTTCTGGCCTCCAGAGCCGTGAGAGAATACGTTTCTATTGTTACAAGCCATCCGGTTTGTGGTCATTCATCACCGCAGCCTCAGGAAACTAACACGGTGCGGAAAAAGACACCGCTGCCAGATCAGAAATTGCAAACCACATGCCTGAGCCTGTGCCGCTCTAGTAAACGCACCACACTTGGCGCAGGGACCGCGATTCGGCCACCACTTGGTTGAATTTTCCTCCACCCCCTGCAGTGATAGCTCTGTCGTCTCTACTTCATTTCTAAGCGAGCAATCGCTTTTTCCAAGCTGGTTGCAGCCATCCCAGCTGTGTATTAGACCCACTTCCTGGGTGTTCAAACCTGTGTCAAGGGAGAGGACTCCCCGGTGCCGGGGTGGCTCAGTTGGTTAAGCGTCCGACTCTTGATTTCGACTCAGGTCATGATCACACAGTTCGTGGGATCGGAGTCCCTCATTGGGCTCCTTGCGCTGACAGTGTGGAGCCTGCTTCCTTGGGATTCTCTCCCTCTGTCTCTCTGCCCCTCCCTCATTCATGTTGTTTTCCTCTCTCTCTCTTTCTCTCAAAATAAATAAATAAACTTAAAAAAATATATTTTTTTGTTTTTAAAAAGGAGAGGCCTCCCTTGTCAGCTAGTGTTCCCTTCTCCAGCACTTTATTCTGTCCACCTCGGCCCAGCACCTTCAGGATTCATCCCTGCGCACTCTCCCAGTCCTGCGGGCTTGTGTTCATCAGTTCCTACAGCTCCTGTGGCTTATAAACCCCCCGGCCCCTTCGCAGGCCAGCACAGCTGACCCCCACTGACATTTGAAATTTTTCCAGTGGCCAGGAGGAGAGGTGACAGTAGCCCCTGAGGAAGGGCCACCAGTGTCTCACAAGCCAAGGCGGGGGGAAGGCTGCATCTGCAGACCCAGAGGATACAGGGTTCTCAAGTTCATGTGCTCACCTGGCTCTATCTCAAAGTTCAGACTCCTAGGCCCTCCTTGCCGGGGTCCTGATGTGGGTATAGAAAACTTGCCCAGGCCAAGAAGTCAGATTTCTCTGCAGTTCTGTTCCCGGCGGTCAGCTCAAATGTCGGAGCTCTGGCCCAAGGCCTCCACCTGTCCCCCACACCGCAGGGGTGCCACAGGCAGAGGTCTCAGCAACCGCACACGTTTCTCCATTTCTCCGCTACCAACAGTGACGGGTTCTCATTTCCAGCCGGCTAGCGACTTCAGAATCCCATCCCCTGCATCTGCTTCCTAGGACCACTCCTGGTACCAGCGAGATTCGCTCAGGCTCCCTAGAGGCAGAGGAGTGTACGTCCTAGAAAATACCAGAAACAGCTGGGAAAAAAAAAATTCATGATCAACATGGAGTGGTGCATTCCAACGACACCACAGTTAGTCTTGAATTATGCTAGCTTTGAATTAATAGGGGGACTTTTCGGATGCTGTTGGCCCCTCCCAGTGTTCCTTTCTGGACCGCTCTTGTGCGGTAGGCCAGTAGTGGCCTCCAGGGGCCCCTTCTCTGGAGCAGTGCCTGAGGTTGGTACTTCACCCTGAGAGTTAAACCCCAGCACACAGCCAAGGCAGCCCGCAGCTAATGGTGGGCCAATCAGGGGTCCACGAGACTCTGGCCTCATGGGGGACAGCCGCCATGTGATTTATGCTCCAGGGCTCTCTACCGTTGCCAGGGCCCAGACAGAACCGGCTTCCGCTCAGGTTACAGTCATGCGCTGTTCTTTTGTCTCTCTTATCCTGCTTGATTCTCTCCCTTACAGGCTTCCCCCGAAGAGAACCTTCTAGGGTCATCGTGTGCTCCTGATGCACATCATGGTGGCTGTTCGGTCTTCTTCAAAATAACTTTATCCCCTCCATTCTCTAGTGCAGAGTTACTGATGTGTAGGGGTGTGTGTGTGTGTGTGTGTGTGTGTGAACACAGCTTCTACCACTACTACCACCTTGTAATACATGCTTGTGTGAGGTTGTGAAAGGATTAAGAGATATTTTGAACCATAAGATCAGGTAACGATAATGCATATCAGTCGCGAAACTTGCTGTCAGAAGCTGTGATGGAGGAAGCCGCGTGGGTGACTCGGTAATGACAAAGGACGGCAGGTCTTTCTTTCCACGGGCTGAAGAGGCATCGCCGTGCCTCAGGAACAGAAATGGAGCCTCAGCTCACATGGGCCGCTAGCTTTGACATTGCACAATTCCCGAGGAGTTGTTTTACCGTGAGGGGGCTTTCAAATTTTGCATGTCACGGGGAGACATTGTCGTTCTTGTATTACATGATTTCAAAATCACTTCATTCAATTTCACCTCCGATAGAACACTTGGCACCTAATACTCTTCTAGACTCGCCTTTTATATTTAGCTTCTTGATCAGGTGGGCACTTATTTTTATACATGATGTGAGGTAGGGATTGAATTCTTTTTTTTTTTTTTTCAGATGGAGGGCCCAATGTCACCACCTCATGTATCGAAAACTGCATCATTTCCCTGATTTTTCTTACAGATACATGTCTATTTCTGGACTTTCTATTCTGTTTCTTCGGTTTTTTTTGTTTTTTTTTTTTTTGTCTAATCCCATACACTTCACGTGATTTTCAATACTCTGTGGCCCGTTTCAATATTTGGTGGAACAGATGTCCAAATAATTTTCTTTTCAATTTTTTTTTTCTTGGCTATTCTCTTGCATTTTCTCTTTCAAATAATATTTGGCATTGTCTTGTCTGGTTCCATAAAAAATCCTGTAGGGACAGTGATTGGGGTGGTAGTGAATTTATAGTTTAACTTGAGGAGATTTGACATCTTTATAATATTGAGTGTTTCCATCCAGGTCTATGGTTGTGCCTTTCCATCTATTCAGGTCTTCTTTTATGCCCCACTGTAAATTTTTACAGTTTTCTTCTCATAGATCCTGAGCATTTCTTGGTAGGTTTATTCCCAGGTATTGTGTGTATATATATATATATATATACACACACATATACATATATATGTCTATATATATATATACACACACATATATATGTGTATATATGCATATATGCGTATACACATGTATATAGACATACATATATATATATTTGTTTGTTTGTTTTTGTTTTTGTTTTCTGTTTTCATTGTGAGTGAGCCTGGAGGGTTTCTGGGATTGTACTTACATCACATAGGCTCCTTTAGGCTTGCATGAAAAGATATGTTCCCAGCTCCTGAGTGGGGGAGGCTGTACCTGCACTTGATAAATCAGAGGTGAAATTGACCACAGAGGTGGGTTTGCTTTCTTCAGCCTGCCGTCCTTGGGGTTTCGATTTGGGTTTGGATGCTACTGCAGCCTCCTGTCTGGTGGATGGAGGGCAGGTGGGCTCCCTAGGTGCCAGTGAAGATGGATGCTGGACAAGGTCATTTTCCTGATCCCTCGGCCAGACGCTCCCCCACCCCACCCCGTATTTGTTTCCTCTGAACACAAGGCTACTTCGGGTCTTCTCTTCCTTTTCTCGGTAGCTCTGGCTCCGGTGGTTTTCACTGTGATTTCCTCTGCTCTTGCCAACCCCTTCCCATCTGTCCCTTCCCTGTCTTCCAGGAAGTGTGGACAACTTCTCCAGCGTGATTATAGATTCACTCTGTCTCTGTCTCCTTTAAATATGGCTTCCCTTTCCAGGCGGCTGGGGGCAGGAGGACGGGGAGATGGGGATACCTGGAAGTGTTTTGTGTGCTCATTTTTCTGAAGTCGGGAGAACCTTAGGTACGTTTTCACGACGGTGCAGAGAAAGTTGACGATGCAGGAAAGAGATGCTAACCGATGCTGGGCGGTCCCTTGAGGAGCAGGTAAAGTCCCTTGACTTTAGACAGGCAGCCCAGGTCAAGGGCAGGGGCAGTTCACGTTCATGAACTGGGTTCCCGTTTGTGCCTTCTTGTGCTCTTGGTGAGATAGGACAGGTGGGAGGTTATCATGCATTTCTGTTCGAGGTGGGGAGGGTTCTCCCCACAGGCTGACCAGACAACCACCGAGGCCACTTGGCCCCCGCTAGGTGGGTGCCTGTGCGTCAGTGGAAGCGTGCCCTGTGCACCCACCTGACAGGCTGTGGCTGGGTGTGCACCTCACCGTTAGAACAGCGGTGGTTGTAACCGGCAGGCGAGCCAGGGGTTCGGACGGCGCAATCCGCAGCTTCTGTCGCTGGCTCTGAGCTGGTGCTGTTTGCACCGAGCCGGACCCCAGGGTGGGACTCCCGGGAGCGTCCCACGAAAGCAGAGGCTTCAGCAGAGAAGTGACAGAACCCTGTACCCAGTGCGGACAAGTTGGAGAACTTCAGTGGGTGACTCATTCTTTCCCCAAATTCCTCTTTCCCCCTCATTTAATTTTTTTTTTCAGAAAACGTGTGATTTTATATGCTTTTCTCTGCATGTATTAAACAAATTGCACAGCTGAATAGCTTTTCTTAAAACCTGGACATTCACCAAAAAGAAGTTTGCCAGCACAGACAATTAAGCTTTCTTCTTTGAACAATGGAGTGACTGACTGGCACATTTGAAATGCAAGCGTGTTTTTTTATCCCACTGTTCATCCTTCAAGCTGATAAACAGCAACAATGGGAAACAGCTGGGACAGGAAAACATTTGAGTTTGTATTTTCAAAGCAAGCAAGAAAGAAACCCGTCAGTGTGGGCCAGATCCCGTCTTCCGCCTGAGGGCGAGCCGGCATTTGGGGAGGGAAAAATACTATACATATTTCTAATCAAACATTACATATTTATTAATGTGCAGCTGGTGTATTGTATTCCGAGGGTTGGGGGGGTGTCTTCCCCCACCCCCACGCCACCCGCCTTGTTCTTATAATGTGTCTTGTCTGGCAGGCTGGTATTGTTCGATAACTGACGTTACTTTATAAGAACCCAGAGCCGCGTACATTTAATAGGAGTCATGGAGACAATTGCTCTCTGAGCACTTCGGGGCCCTGTGACGTAGGTGCCATCTGAACCTCAGCTTCCGTTCTGAGCGCAGGGCGGCTGGACAATGGAGGTATTCTGGGAACAGGTGCACTGGGGGCACTGTATCTGGGGAAGTGCCCAGCACCTTTGCTGCCGCCCCCGCACCACACGCTGGGGTCCCTTCGATGAGGGACGCGCCTCCTGTCCGTGCGTCCATGCCCTTTCTAAACGTGGGAGCAAATTTATCTTGATGCTTATTGAGATTAAACTCGCCGTGCGTTTCGTTGGGAGCAAGGGTTGCATCTGGTCATTAGGTGGGGAGGCTCACCTTGTCAATTTCCATCGAGCGCTGGCACGAGCGATCACTTTATCATCATTTGTCAGCAGCCCGGACAGGTTTTACTCAGCTTTGATTCCTCCCGGGCCCTGCTGTCATAACTTCATTGGCTTTATGGTAGCAGCTGAGCTCCCTGGTGCAATCGTCTAATACATCTACTTTACCTTAATATTGGTGATATGTTAAATGTAAGCGAACGCGGAAGAGACTAAAATATTAAGCTTCAGACAAGCCACACGCTCCTGCGACAGCCCCAGGCCCGCCCTCACCCCGTGTCCCCATCAGTCTTTGGAAATCCCATTGTACTGGGCGAGGGAGGGAGTCCGCGTCTCTTAGAACATACTTTCCCTTTCCATCTGCTTGCTGAGGGGAGCGGGGGAGCGGGCAGGAGGTCAAGGCCTTCACACTCAGCTTCCCACTGGGGCCAGGCCGCCAGTGGAACGAGCAAGGCCTTCGGCAGGCAGGCGGTAAGGCACCACCACGGCTCACACGCGCCGAATGCTGCCACTTGGTGAATGCCTGCCCGGCAGACCCAGAGGTTTGCATTTTTTTTTTTTTTTCAAAGAGAAACTGGAATTCTGAATTTTTATGTCCACTGTTGTAATTTTTAGTGTTGGCACTGAATTCAATGTAAAACCCCACTCTGTGGATAACATGTCTGGTGGCTTTGATTAATTATTACCATGATGATGATGATGATGATCATGATGAATGGCATCTACCGCGAGATAACACTGAGTGCTTGTCACCTGCCAGACACTGTTTGGGGAAGGTTTTATCCTCACAGCGATGCTCTATGACAGGGAGCGATGTTATCCTTGTTTTACAGGTAAAGAAGTGGAAGCGCCAAAAGTAACTTGCCCAAGGTCCCATCCTCGCTGTTCTGCTGATCGGGTAATTTGCTTCTAGAACCTTGGAGATCTACTGACAAGGGACTCTGGGCCTGTGTGGGAAACGCGGCTCGCGTCTGAGGATAGACTTCTTGGCAAAGGCCGACTTCTTTCACCTTTGCATTTCAGAAGAAAATCTATGCTGCCCTTAAAAAAATACCTGTTTTCTGGAACCTTCCGCCTCTGTGGTATTGCTGTCCTTCAAAATCCTGGGTTTTCCTTAGGTAGCAGGAAATAACCATGTTCACGTCTAAGTTATAGGGCAGAGGTAAAGGACGTGGCTTGGGATTTCCTGACTTTTTCACAACATACTTTCCTTGATACGTAGCCTAGCACTTTGTGGTAGGTTTCACGAACTGTGTGAAAACTCAAGCTTTGTTCTCTGCTCCCCACAACTTAGCTCTCAGACCTCCAGCCTCGACATGTACCTGAAACTTATTTGATCCTTAATAAACATTTGTGAAATGAATGTTTGGTGAATTAAAAATTTGAGACTAGGGTGTTATGAACAAGGATTCCTCCCTCCCTCCTTCCCTCCTTTCCTTCCTTCCTTCCTTCCTTCCTTCTTTTCCCTTCAATGTGCTTAATTTTTTCCTCTCATTATCTCTGGTTGTCATTGTTTGCACAGACTCTCACAGACCAACACATACACGTGCATACACTTTTTTTTTTAACGTTTATTTATTTTTGAGAGACAGAGAGAGACAGAGCATGAGCAGGGAAGGGGCAGAGAGAGGGAGACACAGAATCCGAAGCAGGCTCCAGGCTCTGAGCTGTCAGCACAGAGCCCAACTCGGGGTTCAAACTCACTAACCGTGAGATCATGACCTGAGCCGAAGTTGGATGCTTAACCGACTGAGCCACCCAGGTGCCCCACACGTACATACACTTACCTGTGGCACCTGGGTGGCTCAGTCGGTTAAGCATCACACTTCCACGTGCCTCGACATACGCATGCGTGCACGCTTTGTGTGGTCCAGATACTCCTACGGGGTGGGAATTTCATGGTATCCTCGAGTGATCCTGAATCTCGCCCAGGCTTAGAAGTGACAAAATAGGTTTCTTGGGCTCCAGCCTCGGGGAGAAGGATGAGGATCCGTTCCTCTTTCTCACGTGAGTCGCGATCTGCTAATGCCCCAGAGAGACATTGGCTGATACCCAACATTCTCGGCAGGTAACGGACAATGTTCACTGGTCAGTGTAACATTCCCCAGAGAGTCTTTTGGCTGTGCCCATTCCACCCAGTGAGTCCATCAGGGAAGACCTGTCCTGACGTTGCAGGTGCGGTGACAAAGGAGGGTGGCTTTCTGGGGTGTTATGCACAGTGAGTGTCCTTTGTGCGTGTGCACGGATTGCAGTGGGTGCTCACACATGTGTGCAGGCTATTATGGGATGCCTCAGGAAGGAAGGGCCCCTCTCTCGCACCTGTCCGGGTGCAATGTGCCCTCTGCTGGCTGGACCAGGCTACATCGGCAGCCTCCTGCGGAAGTGGGTCCGTTCTGTTGCCATAAGCTCTGAGAGGAATACCTTCTTTCCCTGGGGGAGGTGGGAGGCCCGGGGTGGTCAGAGGCTTGTGGAATGGACCGGGACTCGCATTTCATTCCACGGACTTTGTGGAGGACTTGTCCGATTGTAGAGAAGTGATGAATATTCAAGCAGGTGGCGGGAGACTGGGCCAGCAAGGCCATGCCAGCTGACGGGGTGGGGGATGGAGGGGACTCTCCCCCATCCCTCTAAACCCACTTCAGATGCAAGGACGGAGAAATGGAAGGGGAGAATGGTGGGTACGGAGAGCCACTGAGGGTAGTAATAATGCAAGCTGAGCACTTCCTATAGACCCATGTCTGTTCTCAGTGCTTTTCATGGTTAATTTCTGATCCTGACAATGGCTCTGTGGGTTGATAGCTTTACTATCCAGGCCCATTCCTCAGAAGTTGAAACTGAGGCTCAGAGATGCTAAATGAATCCATGCGAATTTACATAGCATGTTCACGCAGAGTGGCTTACAAACCCAGGACTGAGTGATCCAAAGCCCCTTTTCTGTCCCCAGAAGAGCACCACCTCCCAGTCTCCCCACCCCTGAAGGCTGGAGCCTTCCCTCCAGCGCCTGCCACTGCTGTTTCCTGGTTTTTCCCAAGGCCGGTGGAAAAGAAACCTCAGCTCAGTCACCAGGCTGGCCAGCTCGGGACCCCACCAGCCGAGAGCGGTCCCTCCACCGTTTGGGGAGGGCGAGCCCAACCTTTCCCAGCGCTCTGTCACTTCTGGGAGAAGAGAAGTTGGGAGCCGGCCTCTGCCTACCTTCCTGCGTTCAAGGTTATCCAGATAGCGCTGTGGGCCTCATTTGCATGGCGGTGCGGTGGGAATGCCCAAGCAGCGCCGGCCGGCGGGGCGCGCAGATAAGGTCTGGAGGCCCAAGTTTCGGGGTTGTACTTGTATTATCACGGGCTTCCTTAAGCTCGGATGAATATGTAAATCTCTCACCGCCGCCTCCCTGTTCCGCAGTAATGGGGGCCCCGCCTCCGCCCGAGCAATTCCGAGGGTAAAATTGATTAATATTTGTTTTCAAAATGACACGCGGTGATGTATGGGCCCTTTTACAACTTAAATTAATACTTTAAAGAGATGAATGGTCTCTACAGAGGGTGTTAAAGTTCAAGCCCAGGGAATTTGCATATTTATATTACAGCCAACTGATAGTAATTGTGGGAACGGACTGTAATGCTGTTCGTTTGTCATTTTCAGCAGGGCGTGCTTCAGCCTGGGACCTCATTAACTCTGGGAGCCTCAGCCCCTCCGCCCCCGGGGACATGGGCTGCCGCCCGTCACCAAGGGCCTGTGTCCTGGCCACAGTTCCGCCTCTTAGTCCCCAGGAGGCTGAACCCCCTCAGGCCTGGGCACCTGTTTTGGGCAAGGGTGCAAAGACATGTGGGCAGGGGTGAAGACTGATGCCTGGACCTTAGAGACCCAACATTCTGTTTGTCCTAAACCCCTCTCCCTTGTAGCCAGAATCAGACCCCTTCTTACCATCTGGGATGCCCCTCCCGGCCATCTCCCACTCTCACTAGGGTCCTGCCATCCTTCTGCCTTCCCGAAGGTTCTCCCAGAAGCACATCTGAGAGAAGTGTTTGAGGGCAAATGGTTTCTTTTAGGAAGAGGTCGCAGGAAGCAGTGATAGAGAAGGAACGGAAGACCGGAGAGGTACATCATGGAGCGGGGAACCTCCATGGGCTCGGTGGCTCAGTCCTGCCTGGCACTTGGGGCAATGCCATAGGGCACGCTTTGGGATTGTTCTACCCAAAGGTGAGGAAGCCGCAATAGTTCAGCTTCGTTTGTCATTGGCTCAGGGCTGCCCCTTGGGTACTGGTCACCTGCTCCTAATGCTGGCTGCAGAAACCCACTGGCAAGAGTCACAGCTGTGGCCATGGGGCCGGGTGGCCTGGGCTAGAATGGTGAGTGGTGCGGGGAGGCCAGCGTCTCCTAACCCACCTCCCTGTTTCTGCCCTTCCCTCCCCAACCCCCATCTACCCTCCACTCAGCAGCCAGACCAATCCTTTTGACACATAAGTCAGGTCAGGTCATTCCTCTGCTCAAACCCGGGCCTTGGCTCCTCCCATCTCTTTGGAGGGAGCCAGAACCAACAAGGCCAGAACCAACAAGGCCTTGCCCACGTGACCCGCCTCCTGATCTCTCCCCCTGGCCCACAAAAGGCAGCGACAACAGCTTCCTGTTGTTCTGTGAATTCACCAGCCACGCTCCCGCCTCAGGGCCTTTGCACTCACTGCCCTCCTTCCCTGGAATGTCCACATCCCCACGCTCTGGGCGTGGCTCAGTCCCTCACCTCTTCAGATCCTTCATTAAATGTCACCTCCTCAGTGAAGCTTTCTCTGCCCAATCTAACTATTATTATGCCTTCTTACCAAGTGCACGAGTAGGGGAGGGGCAGAGAGAGAGGGAGAGACAGAGAATCCTAAGCAGTTTCTGCACATCAGTGCAGAGCCTGACGTGGGGCTCCAACCCACGAACCGCGAGATCATGACCTGAGCCGAAACCAAGAGTTGGACGTTTTAACCAACTGAGCCTCCGGGGTGCCCCTGATTCTCTCTATAGCTCTGCTCACTGTCTGACGTACGGCTTACTTATCTTGCTTATTGCTTGTCTTTCGCTCTGGAACGTATGCTCCGTGAGATCAGGGACTTGTCTGCTCCCTGCTCCATCCCCAGCACTCGGACCCATCATTCAGGTGTAGTAGACACACAATAAATCCATACTGAACAAAGGAATGAAGGCGGGCCCAGCAGTGGCCGTGTGTGGCTTCCACTGTCCCGGTGGCATAGCTGGGATCAGTCCAGGTGGGCAGATCGGGCAGACAAAACTAGCTTCATGAGTCTGGGGCCTGTTCAGGACCCAAGGCTCTGCCGGGCTCCACGCCTGGTCTCATGCTTTGCTGTCGCTGTCCTGGAAGTTTTAATAACCTTAGAAAAATGGAGCCTGCATTTTCATTTTGCACTGGGTCCCGTGAACTAGGGAGCCCACTCCACTGGCAAGTTACCAGAGTTTAATTGATTCTATGGGTGCCGGGCACGGGGGTCTGTGCAGGGACTGTGCTTGGAGTTTTTGGGCGATAACCCCCCCCCCCCCCCCCCCGCCCCGGTGATGGTGCCGTGGCTCTAAGAGGTGTTGGGGAGGACAGAGGGCCCGGCGTTAACTATCCCTGAGTAAAAGAAGCCTGCTATGTGGTAAAAGCGGAGTTTCCTTATTCTCATTGCATGCACCTCCCACAAGCCCATGTGTTCAGACAGGCACATATGGATAGACCCAGGGATACGCGTTTTAATATAGATGTATTTTTTAAATAATCTACAGTTTTTGGTAGAGTACTTGCAAAGGTGGCCCGGTTCTCCTCCCCTCCCTGGATCCAGGGCAGTGTGAGTTTGCAGCCCTTCCTATGACAGAGTGGAGTCTATTCCCCCACGCTTTGAACTTGTGAGTTGCATGCAGTGGAAGCGACCTGCGCCTGTTGGGACTCTCTCTCCCTCCTTGGTGTCGTCTCCACAGGAGAACAACTGGGGCTGGCAGGCTGGAGGGGGAGGCGCCACACGGACCACAGACGTGTCCGTGAGTCCTGCCGGGCCTGGCTACCATGGGAGAAAACCGCCCTTTCGACCTGTAGAATCGTGAACAGTAATAAACGTCTGTTAGATAAGCCTCTGCCTTTTGGGGTAGTTTGTTGTAAATCGGTATTGTGACATGCGTAATCGACACACGACTCGTAATTAACTAGGCAATTGGTTGCACAGGAGCAAACGGCCACATATTTGCTCGTCCTTCCTGAACCATCTCAGACCCCAGGTGGTTGGTGCGAGCAGAAGAAGGGGCCGGAGGAGCAGGGGGAGGCTGGATCTCACCCTGAGCTTGCTCTCCTAAGGGGAAGAGACTGGGCCGCTTCCTGCCTGAGGGTTTGGAAATTCCTGTTCACCCGGGGAGGGAGGGGCGGGAGGGTGCGTGGCACTCTGGGGGCGGCGGCGGTGCTGATGGAGGGGCTCCACATGCCCCCCCTTCCCAATTCTAGGAGAGGAAAGACGGGTTTGGAGAAGCCGGTGGCAAGCAGGCAGGAGGAGGCAGGAGAAGAGTGCGGGGCCGAAACCCGGAGCAGTTTCACGGAGGGGGGAGAGGTTGCGATACGTGACAAGGTCAGATCGACACCCACAGCCCTGTGCACCTGCTGGTTGGGACTGAGTGAGCCCGCCCTCAAAGGAGTGGCTGCTAGGTGAGCACTGCTCAGGTCACCAACCGGGTGGTGGGCACACACATACACACACACACACACACACACACACAGACATCACGACGCTTCTCACACCAGCGTATTTCAGGGAGATCACAAAACAGGCATTTTCCCTTATATGCTGAAGTATAACAATCGTATTTAGGAAAGTTAAAGCTGATATAACACCGTTATCTAATAGTCCTACGTTCAAGGTTAACCAATTGCCTCAAGAAAGGCCCTTAAAGCACCCCCGCCCCTGCCCACTCAACCCGGCACACAAAGATAGTACGAAGCTGAGAATTAAGGGCTACCTTGCCATGGCCTGTCCCCTTTAATCAGGGACAGTGCCTCAGCCCCCTGCCCTGCCCCCCTTTTGTCCTTTATAACACTGATGCCCTTCAGGGCAGTTTTGGACAGTGGCCCTCCATTTGGCTTTGAATGTCAGTTTCCCCCTGGTTATGTTTAGGTTTTAAGGTGACACCCTGGCATCATTTAAGATTACAGAACGTATGTCTTGACAACAGAGGTAAGGCTTTTGACCACCAGCCAAAACGTCACCCCTCCAGCATGCCCTCCGGCCCCCAGGTCCCCTAGAGGATTTCTTCCTTTGATATCATTCAGTGGAGAGATGTGATTAAGAGACCAGATTCCAGAGCCAGAGTCCTGGGCTCAAACTCCAGCTCCAACACTTACTCTGTGACCTTGGGTACGTCATTCAACCTCTCTGGGCCTCACTTTTCTCCAGTTATATATATAACAGGGATAATAGTTCCCACCTCTTACGGTTGTTTTCTGAACTAACAAGCAAATGTATGTAAGGCATTTGGATAGTACCTGGAATAGAGTTTGTGGCAGTTGCGAACGCAGTTTAGTAAATATTTTTGGCCCTCTGCCTTGCAGAAGACTAGTGGAATTGTGTGTCCTGCCCTCTTGAAGGTGGGTGCATGCAATTAGCCGTGGCCAATGAAGTATTTGCAGAAATTATGGGTGTCACTTCCTGGGCCAGAAAGGACTGCAGGTGTGAGACTCCCCTGAATGCTCTCTCTGGCATGGGGGCGGGGGGGTGCCAACTTTTGCGACTCTGGCTGCTTCACTTGCTGGGGTCTCCCCCTCCCCGCTCCATGCCCACCTGCCACGAAGAGTAGCGTGCTCAGGCAATCAACCTTGGCTGTTTTAAGCCATCGAGATTGTGAACTTGTTTGTTATTGCAGCATAACCTGGTTTATCCTGACTCATGCATTGGCATATGAATGTTGGACATCATCACCGTCATTGGCGTTCTTAATATCATCATTATTATTTCTTGTGTGCCTCTCCTTCAAAGCTTTTCTATTATGTTGCGACGACCTGTTTACATTCTAGCTCTCTCTTCTCCCCCGACTGTGAGTTTCTTGAGCACGGTCTTCATATCTTTCTACCTCTGGGACCCTAAAATCCCAGCCCAGGGCCAGTCACAGACTTGGGGCTCAGCATTCAACGAGTGATTGTTTAAATGTCACTGGAGAAATCTGAGTTCTACGTAGCCTTCAACAACTCGGTTTTGATTTCAGCGCACACACAATTAATTGCACACACAATATTGTAGCACAGCCATAAAAATAAAAGGCAAAAAAAAAAAAGTCATTTTCAGTCCCTCTAAATCTAAGGGCTCGTCCATGCTTCTCTCGTCTGTCCTCATGAGTGTATGGGTTTTGCAGTGGCATTTTCAGCCAGATAGCATTTGTGTGCTGTGTTTTCCCCTCACTTAAAATCCTACTGCCAGGGGGACACATTTCCACAGAGTTTACGAGACCTTTATTCTAGAAGTTGCATGCGTTCCATGGCGGGGGACGAACCCCTGTGGCTACTCAGGAGGGCTTTGATTTTCTTGGGCGTTGAAGGATTTTCCAACACTTTGCTGTTTCGGCCAATGCTGTCGCGACTGTCTTGTCCATGGCGCTGTCCCCTCTTTCCCGCTACAGGTCTAGGAAGGAGGTACCTCAAGATCCTCTCAGATCCCCCAGTTTGAGCATATTATGCTGCGCCCCTCCACCACAATAAGAGAAACAGAAAATAGAGAGCCGGGGCCTTTAAGCGACACCTGTTGCTAAACAACCGAACGATATGAAAATGAGTGCTGCCATTTTTAAACTTTGCCTAGTCTTTCTTCTCTGATGAGCCATCTCTCCATCTTTTGAGCCCTTCATCAAATCCGTCTTGTGATTTGCTTTTCCTTTTTCCCACTTGGAGCAATGGGGGCCTCCATGCTGCTTCCTGCCCAGACTAAGGTCACGTGGTGCCTTTCAACTTACCCCATTCTCTGCTTTCTTAAACGCCCTCTCTCTCCAGCACTAGCATGGGCTCCTTTCCTTGGGACTCTTTGTGATGGAGAAACACTCTTTTATCTTTTCGGGGCATTATCTTCAGGGTAAATGGTGAGTGTCCTGGGGGTGCCCGCTGCTCACTCTGCCCCCCCCCCCCCCGCCTCCTGCTCTGCCTGCTGGGTGACACAGGAGGCCGCTTTGTGACCCATCCAAATGGCAGATCGGCCGCTTCATGGCTCCTCGCCGGTCACCCCAATGGCAGGTGGTGTTGTCTTTAAGCTGGGAGCAGAGAGTGCATCATAGTGGGGGGGGGGGGGAGGCGAGGCCCGCGCGACTGTGAGTGTTCTGAGCACAGGACCTGTGTCTGTCCCACTCTCTGCCCCACCCTCAGCACCCAGCTCCTCACCTGGCCTAGAGCAGAGGCTCAAAGACGGATGGTTGAGTGGATCCTTGAATAATACGAGAAAGCTTCTGGAAAGAGGGGGCGTGTCCACTGTGGTCCGGTCAGGGGGACTCTGTGGCACAGGGCGAGGAGGATGAAGAGAAAAAGGGATTGTCAGTAGGAGCTTGGTTGAGCCCCAGTAGAGATGGGTGAGCGTCTTGGTTGCAGTCCCACGTGGGGTTGGAGAGACAGAGGGATCGATCATTCATTCATTCATTCATTCACTCATTCACTCAGCACATATCACCGAAGTGGCTAATACGTACTGGGCTTTATCCTAGGCAAACATTCCAGCCCCCGAGAGGCTGACGTTCTCGTGGGGGACAGACGACAGCTAAGGCAAGAAAAAAGGGCGCGAAGGAAATGAAGCAGGCACCGGCCACGCTCCCACTCATTTGTTTTCTTCCTTTCATTTTCGACGGTTTAAAAAAAATTATACAGGAAAAGACAAGACTCCGTTTGCACCGTAAGGAATGCATACGATCCGGAAACGTTACAGGAAAGCCCCTTCACCGTCCCTGCTCCAGAGTTTAGGTGGCTATCTTTCCAGATCTTTCTCTGGGCATTTATTTATTTATATATTTATTTATTTTTGAGTTTTCATTTAAATTCCAGTTAGCTAACATCCAGTGTTATATCAGCAACAGGGGTGCAATGCAATGATTCAACACTTCTGTAATCACCCGGTGCTCATCCCGACAAGTGCCCTCCTTAATCCCCATCCCCTATTTCCCCCGTCCCCCCACCCCTCCCCCCCACCCCCCCAACCACCAGTTTGTTCTCTATTCTCTGCGCATTTATATCCAATCTATACCTCTATTATCTCTCTCTCATCTGTACACACGTCCCTATTCTTCCCACACAAATGTGATTATGCCATGTGTATTGTTCTGGCTTTTTTTTTTTTTTTTTAACTCCACAATACTTTGAGGACCTCCTTTCAGGACATACAAACCCACCCCTTTCTTGTGAAATGCCGCAGAGGGTCTCAGAGTGGGGTGTTCTGTAACGGATTTAACCACCTCCGCGCCGAGGGCCCTCTAGTGTGTGTTCGGCTTGTCGAGATTGCGGATGGTGAGCGCTGTGGTGAACACGTTGGCTCCGTCTTGGTGGGCATGTGAGAGCGTTTCGGCAGGATGGGTAAGTGGGTCTCACATTTTGATACCTGCTACAAAACTACTCCAAATGACCTGCTCTAATTTCCACCCGGGGGACCTGTTTGCCCAAACCCTCCCCCAGCCTGGGCCTCTCCATTCCCACTGGGTGGTTCTGCCCGCTGGGCTTTGTTCCTCATAGGACAGCGTCAAGGTGAGACAGTGCTGCTAACCGGGACTGCTGTGTCCTCAACAGCTCACGTGGGCTTGTAAGTACCTCCCAGAAGGTCAGAGTTGGAAAGGCCCTGTGAGATCATCCAGTCCAACCTGCTCACTGTTCCGGGATGGGGAAACTGAGTTCCAGCGAGGAGACAGGACTTCCTCCGAATCCACAGGATGTTAAGGTCAGCCTGGGACCGGAACCCAGATTCATTCTCTTTGCTCAGAGGATCCTTGATTCCTCATAGGGCAAATGTAGAGTATAATGATTGAGGGCATGGGCTCCAGATGGAGATGGCTGGAGTCAAATTCCAGCTGTCGTTTAGAGCTGTGCATCTCAGGGCAAGTTACCGAACTCCCCTGAACCTCAGTATTCTCATCTGTGAAATGGGTCCAACAGGAGCACCTATCTCAGGGGCTGTTGTGTTGTGCCAAGTTCATACGTGCAGATCACAGGTTGGGGCAGGGAGATGTACACTGTAGGTTCTATTCATTAATCTTCCTCCTAGAAGGAAAATTCTGTTCATTCAACATTAATTCCCTTGGTATTTAGCCCATGTCATGTACTGTGCTGGGGCACAATCATAAGAAATAGAGAGATAGGGAGAAAGATCAGGAAGCGACAAATCCTAGGTTATAAGTATTTGCCTCTTATTTTCTTTCTTTCTTTTCTTTTTTTAAAATTTTTTTTTAACGTTTATTTATTTTTGAGACAGAGAGAGACAGAGCATGAATGGGGGAGGGGCAGAGAGAGAGAGAGGGAGACACAGAATTGGAAGCAGGCTCCAGGCTCTGTGCCGTCAGCCCAGAGCCCAACGCGGGGCTCGAACTCACGGACCGCGAGATCATGACTTGAGCCGAAGTCGGACGCTTAACCGACTGAGCCACCCAGGCGCCCCCTCTCTTTTTTTTAAATTCATTTTTATTTATTTTGAGAGAGGAGAGAGTGCAAGTAGTGGAGGGGCAGAGAGAGAATTCCAAGCAGGCTCCGTGCTGTCAGCGCAGAGCCTGGAGCAGGGCTCAATCCCATGGGCCTTGAGATCATGACCTGAGCCGAAACCAAGAGTCGGACTCTTAACCGACTAAGCCACCCAGGTGTCCCACTGTTTGTTTTCTTCAAAGAGTTTTATAGTGTCAGTGTCTTACATTGGGGTCTTTGATCCATTTTGAATTAATTTTTGTACATAGCATGAGGTAAAGGTCCAACTTCATTTTTTTGCACGTGGCTATGTAGTTGGCCAGCACCATTTATTGAAAAGACTACTCTTTTCCCACTAGATGGTCTTGGCACCCTTGTTAAAAATCGGTTGGCCATTGGGGCACCTGGGTGGCTCAGTCGGTTGAGCATCCGACTTCAGCTCAGGTCATGATCTCGCAGTTGACGAGTTCGGGCCCTGCGCTGACAGCTTGGAGCCTGGAGCCTGCTTCGGATTCTGTGTCTCCCTCTCTCTCTGCCTCTCCCCCGCTCATGCTCTGTCTCTGTCTCAAAAATAAACATTAAAAAATTTTTTTTTAAAAATCGGTCGACCATAAATGTGTAGGTTTGTTTCTGGACTCTCAATTCTAGTCCATTGATTTGTTAATCATCCTCCTTGAAGGAAAATTGGTATTGTGCCAATACCACACTATCTGGATTGAAGTTGCTTTGTACTAAGTTTGAAATAAGGAAATGTGAGTCCTCCTCCTTTGTTCTTCTTTTTCAAGATTGTTTTGGCTATACACCTTGGTGTCTTAAAATTCTATATGAATTTTAGGAGCTGTTCATTAATTTCTATAAAGGAGTCATCTGGAATTCTGATGGGGAGTACACTGAATCTATAGATGAGTTTGGGGACTATTGCCATCTTAGCAATGCTACATCTTCCAATCCATGAACATGGGATATTTCCCCAATTATGTAGATTTTTTAAAATTCCTTTCAACATAGTTTGTAGTTTTCAATGTGCATGTCTTACACTTCTTTTAAATTTATTCCTATTTTATTCTTCTTAGTGCCATGATTAATATAATTGTTCTTAAAATTTCATTTTCAGATTGCTCATTGCAAGCATATAGCAGTACAATTGATATTTATATATTGATCTTGTCTCCTGAAACCTTGCTGAACTTGATTAGTTCTAAGCTTTTAAGTGTATTCCTTAATATTTTCTATGTGCAAGATCATGTCATCTGTGAATAAAAATCATTTTACTTCTTTCTTTCTAGTCTGAACGCTTTTTTTGTTTTGTTTTGTTTTTCTTGCCTAATTACCCTGGCTAGAACCTCTGGTACCATGTTGAATAGAAGTGGTGAAAACAGATGTCTTTGTTTTGTTTCTGATCTTAGGGGGAACATATCCAATCTTTCACCGTTTTAAGTATGTTTTTAACCGTTGTGTTCTAACGCCATTTTTATTTTGTTTTATTTTATTTTATTTTATTTTATTTTATTTTATTTTATTATTTGTAAGTTTATTTCGTGTGTGTGTGTGTGTGTGTGAGAGAGAGAGAGAGAGAGAGAGAGAGAGAGAGAGAATGAGCAGAGGAGGGGCAGAGAGAAAGGAAGAGAGAGAATCCCAAGCAGACTCTGCACTGGCAGCACAGAGCCCAACATGGGTCTTGAATCCATGAACTGTGAGATCATGACCTGAGCCAAAATCAAGAGTCAGATGCTTACTTAACCTACTGAGCCACGCGGGCGTCCCTCTAACACCATTTTTAGATGTTAACAGTGGAGTGTTTGTAGATACCCCTTAGCAGATTGTAGAAGTTCTCTTCTATCCTTAGTTTGTTGAGTGTTTGTATCATGAAAGGGTGTTGGATTTTGTCAAATGCTTATTCTGTGTCAACTGAGATGATTATGTGATTTTCTTTTTTATTCTATGGAGATGATGTATGACATTAATTGATTTTCAGATGCCGACCCAACCGTGCATTCTCGGGATAAATCCCACTTGGCCATGCTGTAAAATTCTTTTTATATGTTGCTGTGTTCAGTTTGTTAATATTTTTGCTGAGGAATTTTACATCTATTCTTTTTTTTTTTTTGATGTTTATTTATTTTTGAGAGAGACAGAGACAGAATGAGAGTGGGTTAGGGGCAGAGAGAGAGGGAGACACAGAATCCAAAGCAGGCTCCAGGCTCCGAGCTGTCAGTACAGAACCCGACGTGGGGCTTGAACTCGCAAGCTGTGAGATCATGACCTGAGCCGAAGTCGGACGCTCAACCGACTGAGCCACCCAGACGCCCCGGAATTTTACATCTATTCTTAAGAGATATTGGTTTGCAGTTTTCTTTTCTTGTGATGTTCTCTCTGCCTCTAGCCTTCTGAAGATGTCCCAGAGTTTGGATCAGCCATGAAGTCTCCCGTGCTGATGCCAAATTATCGGCTACCCCTGCGAAGTGCACCAAAGCATGTTGGCAAACATCCACACAAAGGCCTGGCGAGATAGAACCCACTGACATTGGCTGAGTGCTGAGCCCTTGGACCCATATTCTCTCCTTTGACCCTCTCAACAAAATGTTGTGAGTGTTATCATTTACACCCATGGTACAGATGGGGGCCTGTGCCTGGTAGATCTATGGGCCTGGCTTCTCCCAGAACAGATGCTTTTGACGACATCTCATTGTCTCATCGATGTGCAATGGACTGAATGTTTATGTCCTCCTGCAAATCCATGTGTTGGAATTCTAACTCCCAAGGGGATGATATAAGGAGGTGGGGCCTTTGGGCGTGATTAGGTCATGAAGCGGGGAGCCCTCAGGAATGGGATTATAAAAGAATTCTCTCAGACGGCTTCCTTGCCCCTTCTGTCATGTGAAGTCCCAGTGCACAGCCGTCAATGAACCGGGAAGTGGACTCTTCTCCCGGCACTGAATCTGCTGGGGACTTGATCTTGGACTTCAACCCCCAGAACCGTGAGAAATAAGTTTCTGTGGTTTGAGCCACATTCTGTATTCCGTTGTATCAGCCTGAATGGACTAAATAGTCAGATTTAATTCGCTTTCTTGTTTTTATTTCAAAGAAGAATGTCACAAACACCCTTAGCCCCTGCTCGGTGGTTGCTGTTTTTCGTATTTGCTTCCAGTTTGTTTTTCCGCAAAGAAATAAGGCATCAGAAATAAAACTCCAGCCCAACAGTTCCTCCCCAACTCTACAGAGACCACCCTAGCTTTGGTGGGAAATCTTTTAGAACAATTTAACACTTCTTTATATGTAAACGTGTATCTAGAAGTTGCATGCATTTTTTTTTTTTTTTTGCGTGTATGTTTTTACTATTTTTATTTCACACATTCAGATGTGTACATAGCTGCATGAATTTGGAGTTTTGGGGTTATTTGTTTTACAAAAGTGGGATCATTTTATACATACTTTCCTGCTTTCTGTTTTATTTACACATCGTCATCTCAAGGAAATCCCTCTAATTCTGGCATGGCTCTAATTCATTCTTTTGAATGGCTCCGTAACATGGATATTATCCCTCCATTTGCCTTTAATGGGCATCTAGTGTCCTGTCACAGTGAACGCCTGAGCGACAAGAACGTATGTATTCTTAGGTGACAATGTTTTTATTTTTGTTAAGATACATTTCCGGGAGAGAGAGTGCCAGGTCGAAGACTATACATGTACATTTTTATATTACACGGACTGTTTCTGGAACGCACCCCAGAAAGCCTGGAATAATTCCCATTTCTTTTAGATTCGAACAAGAGTAACCACTTCCCCACATCTTCCCTGGCAGCAGGTATCACCTCACTCCTAATTTTTCCAAGTTTGACAATGGAAAAATATCTCATTGTTATTTCGGTTTGCATAGCCCTGGGTCTGAACATCTTTTCATATGTTGATTGGATTTGCTCTTCTGTGGTTTGCTTATTCATGTCTTATCCCGATTCAAAATTACAAAATAATTTCTTCTATTTTTAACAGCTCATTAGTATATTGTAAATACTAACCTTCTATTCTCTGTATTGCAAATATTTCCCTAAATCTATTACTTGCCTAAATTGATTGTGTTACCTGAGCCAAAAAAACTTTTAATTTTTCTATCATCCCAAAGTTTTTGATGATAAAAATTTAGTTTTCTTTAATGGCTTTGGGGCTTTTCGAATAAAAAAAAAATCACCTATACTTATGTTTGCCGTGGTTAAGAAGCCCAAAAGAGTAGCGCATGGCTGGTTTTGTGATATAAAATTGTCAACAGTTCCCTATCCATTTTGATGCGTTAGGGTCAATTCAAAAATAACAATAATAACAACAGCACTGATAATTCCTTCAATAAATATTCATTCGCACCTTACTATTTACCGGAGTCCTACATGCATTATTTCACCGACCCTTTAAAACGCTCTGTGAGGTGGGTGCCATTTTCATTTCCATTTTATAGCTAAAGAAACTGAGGTACAGAGAGGTGAGGTAGCTTTCCCAAGATTGCAAAGCAGGTGCATGGCAGAGCTGGCTTCCGGATCCTTGCCCCCCTACTCTGGAGCCCATGTTCTGGACCACCAGGCATGTTGCTGCAGAGGGAAGTTGGGTTTGCACAGGCCCCGACACAGCCTCTGGTAGAAAACAGTTTTCTCATGGGCACCGGTACCCAGAGGATGCCCCGTGTGGGCTCATCAAGAAGACTGCCCTTCCTGAGGAGGCAAGCTGTACTTAGGATGGGTACAGCTAAGCTCAGAAAGGCACTTACCCCTTGACGTGGGACACAGAGGTAGGGGTGGTGGTTGGGGGCACTCCACTTGAGGCCTGGGCCCGTGTCCATACAGACACGTATGGGGCAGATGACATTAACATTTTAATTGGTCAGAGTATAGCAGATTGCCCCCTGTGATGTGGGTGGGCCACATTCAATCAGCTGAAGGCCTCAACAGAATAAAAAGTCTTTCCTTCTGGGGCACGTGGCTGGCTCAGTCGCTTGAGCGTCTGACTTCAGCTCAGGTCATGATCTCACAGTTGGTGAGTTTGAGCCCCACATCCTGCTCTGTGCTGACACCTCAGAGCCTGGAACCTGCTTCAGATTCTGTGTCTCCCTCTCTCTCTGCCCTCCCCCTGCTCACGTTCTCTCTCTCTCTCTCTCTCTCTCAAAAATAAGTAAATATTAAAAAATTTTTTTTAGAACACACACACGTGGAGCACCTGAGCGGCTCAGTTGGTTAAGCAGCCGACTTCAGTCAGGTCACGATCTCGCGGTTTGTGGGTTTGAGCCCCACGTCGGGTTCTGTGCTGACAGCTCAGAGCCCGGAGCCTGCTTCGGATTCTGTGTCTCCCTCTCTCTCTGCCCCTTCCCCACTCATGCTTGCTCTCTCTCTCTCTCTCTCTCAAAAATAAATAAACATTAACAAAAAATTTTTTTAAGTCTCTAGTTTTAAGGGGAGGGCATGTGTAAAGTTTCTTCTCTGCTGGGCAGAGGCTCCTGGTTTATACCGGCAAAGACTTTTTCTCTGACGGCCGCGTGGGAGACTTGGACTAGATGTGTGAAGAACTTCCAGAAGGTGAAATGTGCTGAGACCTATTCAAGGGGAAGGGCAAAAGGAGTTCTGTTTCCTTGAGGATATGGTCACTGAGACCACAGGGCAGATGAAAGGCCTTTCCAGAGATTTCCGGGGTCTTTGAGAACGACCCAGAAGGTACATTTGTTGCCCCCTAAAAATGTGGCCACCTAGAAAGCATCATGTTTTCTTCCCAATGCTCAAGACTGAACACTCTTGCTAAATTCCAGAAATGGTGACGGGTTCCCAGGGTGAGGCTGGATGAGATCACCAGGCATCGGTGGGTTTCCTGGGGTGGACCCTTCCTCGATCTTTGGCTGCGATGGACAGTGGGTGAGAGGGACAGGCAGGGGGCTACGTAGGACCTGTGTCTTTCGTCTCCAATATCAAGCCTCTGGTAGGCTGTTCTTTGGCGCTTAGCCCTCTTGTCCTCAGGACAAGGATAAGAGAGGGAAGGGACTTCACGTTCCTCGAATGTTCTAGGCCCAAGAGAGGTACTTTTCCTATAAGAAGGCTGGTAATCTTCACGATTTTTGCGGTAGGTCTTCCATCCCCACTTAGAAAACACACACTTGTTTGTATCATTATTGCAAATTCCCTGCTGTTCTTTGTAAGATTGTTAAACAACACATGGGTATATAAAGTAAAAGGTGAGCCCCCCCACCCTGCCCCGGTCCTGATCCGTCCTGTATCCCCCTCCTTGACAATGTAGAAGGCATCCTTTTAAACTTTCTGTAATACAGGTACGAACAACCACGCACACATAGGCCTCAAAAATTTTTTTGTTAGAATACGTTGAACGTAAGATGTACCCTCTTACCCCCTTTTAGGTGGACAGTCACTGGCATTAAGGACATTAACGCTGTTGTGCAACCACCACGCCTACCCATATCCAGAACATTTTCCTCTTTCCAGACTGGAGCTCTGACCCCATCACACACTCTCCTTCCCCCCCGACCCCCGCGCCCTTTCACTTGCTGTCTCCAGGATGGAGATTTGACTCCTCTAAGAACCTTGCCTAAGTGGAATCCCTCAGTATCTGGCTTTGTGACTGGCTTACCTCGCGGAGCGTAATGGCCTTGAGATTCATCCGTGATGTGGCAAGTGTCAGAATGTGCTTCCTTTTGAAGGGCTGAAGAATATTCCCTTGTGCGGACAGACCACGTTTCGTGTATCCATTCGTCCGTGGATGGACACTTGGGCTGCTTCTCAGTTTTAGCTATGGCGAGTAATGGTGCCCTGAGCACGGGTCTACACCTCTCTGTTCCAATCCCCGCTTTCATTTCTTTGGCGCATATACACGGAAGAGGAATTGATGAGTCACACGGCAGTTCTATGTTTCAAGGGTGAGGAACTCCCATCTTCCCATTGCATTATGGAACTTACGAGGTTTTCATTTCATAAAAGAGATACCTCACGATGCTAATCGGTCGTCAGATTTTCACTTCAAACAGCACAGTACCTTTTATGGAGTGCACGCCAGTTGCTTCCTTCATCGTGTCAGTATTCTGAGGTCACAGACGAAGACGCCGCCGCTTGGCGAGTTCACAGAGGACTGCAGATTCCTCTGGGAAGGGACTGGGGAGGCCTCCCGTCCCAGTTACGTGACCGCAGAGTAATAAACTCCCCGACGTAGTGACGTGGAACCATGATTCTCTCCCAGATTCTGTGGATCAGGAATTGGTGGTGGGGGAGGGGGGTGGGGGGGACACTTTGTCTCTGCTCCGTGACATCTGGGGCTTCAGAGAGACAACTTGAAGGCTGCTGTATTTTCTGCTGTCGCTGTCACCAATGATCACAAACGTCAAGGCTTAAAATCACACGCACTTCCTACCTTCCAGTTCTTACAGGTCAGGAGTCCAGCAGCTTGACTGGGGCTGTGCTTAGAGCGTCACGAGGCTGGAATCAAGGGAAGGCCGAGGCCGTCTGTGATCTTCCTGGGGACTCCAGGGAAGAATCCGTTTTCTTGCTCGTTCAGGTTACTGGCAGAATTCAGTTCCTTGCGATGGTAGGACTGCAGCCACCCTTCCTTGCTGGGGTCCTCAGCTTCTCGAGGCAGCCTGTGTCCCTTGGCTTGGTCATTTCCAAAGCTAGCAACGTGCTTGAAATCTCTCCTGCCTCTCCCCCTGCCGTGGCTCTCTGACTCTCCGTCCGATACCTCTGCAGCCGCTGGGGAAAGTTCTTTGCGTGTACAGGTGCATGTGATTGGAGTGGACCCGCCTGCACCATCCACGATGCTGTCCTGTCTCAGGGTCTGCACCCTGAGTTCCATCTGTGGTCCTTTTCACCGTGCGATGGGACATTTTACAGGCTCCGGGGATTCGCACGTGAAGATCTTTGGGGGCCATTATTCTGCTGGGGACTGGACTCGCTGGAAGGTTGACCCACACGTCCGCTGTGATGTTGGCCGTTGACAGAGACCTTCCTGGGGCAGTCAGCTGGGACACCCCACATGGTCCCCCCATGCGACCTGGGCATCCTGACAGCATGGTGTCCCCAAGGCGAGTGAGGAGAGAGAGAAAAATGTGGGGAGGAGGGAGAGAGAGAGAGAGGCCATATTTTGGAAAATCCAGTCTGCCATAGTCTCCTGTTAGCAGCAGTAGCAATGACGATAATAACATAATAATAATAATAAAAATAATAATAATAATAAAAATAATACCAGCAATGGTAGTATCTATTGAGTTCTTACAGAGTGCTGGGCTGTGTTCTAAGCATCTTACCTGCATAATCTCACTTTAATCCTCACAAGCACCGTATGACATGCCTACTTTCATTATTCACTTTTGCAGATGGAAGCTGCCGTGGGACCTCAGTGGAAACTGATGCGCAGACGGGGACCTCGAGAGAGCTCAGGTAACGGACAGGTTTGGGGAACGGCTCTCCGAAGGGGTAGAACGGGGGCTAGAAGCCGGGCTCGGGGAATGTAGAGGGAAGAGAACACGCTGGGGGGTCTGGGGCGAGAGCACCGGGTCAGTCCCCTGGCGGCCCCACACCTGGGCCGGCTCTCGAAGGACGGGGTCAGGTCTGCCGCTATAGTGAGGATGGGAAGGATGCTCTATGTTTGGGGCAGGGGCTAAGCAGAGGCCCGGAAGCCAGGCATCCCGTGGTGACAGGGGAGGTGTGGGTTCTTCTGCCCGGAACAGAGGCGGCGATGGGACGCTGGGGAGAGGCGCGGGGGACGTGAAGTCGGCTGGGACATGCAGATTTCTGCTGGAGACTGGGGAGCTATGGTAGGTGTGAGAGCAGGGAGGTTGGCAGGAAAGGCTTTTCTGTTCCGCAGGGCAGTCTTAGGAGAAGGGACAGTGGCTCATTGGACCCGGCTAGCCTGAAGTCTTGTCTTTATCTCCAAGCAACTCCCCCCTCCCCACTCTCTTCTCCTCTGTCCCAGGGGGAGGAAAGGGCTGTAGAACTTCGGAGGTCCCCGCGGCGACCTTAGGCCAGCGGGGAAGGCACAGTGAGCTGGGCTGCTGAGACCCGAGCCTTGGGTTTCCTCCCTCCCCTGCTCAGCCGGGAGACGCCTGCATCGCTGGCTCTGGGGGTGACAGCCGGGCTCTGTGGGTCCACCCAGGTCCCCGTGTGGTTCTCTCTCTCTCTCTTTCTGTGAGTCTCTCTGGCTCTGAGCCTCTGTTTCCTTATCTGTAAAATGGGAGTAACAAATTATCTATCTCGTGGGATTGTGCGAGGGTTAAATGGGATGGTGCACGTAGAGTGAGTGTGCCGGTGAGCTCCTGACCCCTAGTAAGCGCTACGTAAATATATGCCCCAAACTGAATTTTTTATTTTTAACATTTCTTTTTGAGAGAGAGAGAGAGAGCGAGCGAGCACGTGCTCGCGCAGATGGGGGAGTGGCAGAGGGGGAAGACAGAAGATGCGAAGCGGGCCCCACACTGTCAGCACAGAGCCCGAAGTGGGCTGGAACTCACGAACCTGTGAGATCATGACATGAGCCGAAATCAAGAGTTGGCTGCTTAACTGACTGAGTCATGGAGGCACTCTAAATAAATGAGTTTTTTAATCCACCGCAGAGCCTGGTGATTACAAGGCAGGATTTAGAGTTTGAGGTAGGTGCACTCACCCACTTCCCAGCTGTGTGATCCCAGGGAGTTAACCTCTCGGAGCCTCGGTTTCCTTATCTGCAAAACAGGGGTAAATCAGAGTCGGGATAAGGATCAAATGAGACTATGCAGCTAAAGCAGCCAGCAGACAGCGAGCGTTCAATAAACAAGCCCACTGGGATCCTCTTCCGCTCAGAGTCAAGGGCAGGAGGGGCTCTAGCCCCTTTGCCCCTTGGTCAGCTGAGGCCAGGGTGGTGGGAACAGTCCTGTTGAAGCATCAGGGATGGCCTTGCCCTCTTTCCCCAAACTTCACCCCCAGGTTTAAGAACCTCAGCACACCGCACGTGGCCCTTGGGCTGCTCACTGGCCCCTGCCCTTCCCTCCTTGGGGGATTGTTCCTTCCTTCCTCCACGGGATTCTGGTGGGACCGCCAATCAAGGATCCTGCTTGGCTGACCTAGGGCAGGTCATGTGACTTGAACCGGCTAATCAGGAGACCTCACCTGCCTGGAAACAGTGATTGGTCCAGAACTGAGCATGTGATTCCAGGAGGACCAATCAGAGTTCCTTGGGGGGGGGGGGCGGTGCAGAGCTGAGACCTGGAGAGAGAGACAGGTTCTTGATCTCCGGATCCGGCCGTGCCTGAGGATGCCGTGGGGCTCCCAGTTCAAAGAGCCAATCGATGCGCTTTTTCGCTTGAGCCGGTTTGAATTGGGTTCTCAGCCCAAAGAGTCCTCACTAACCTAGAGTTACACTTTCACACTTGGTGTCCCTTCCTCCCCCATCCGAGGGCCCATCAGCTCCTGGCCAGCTCGCTGCCCAACAGGGGTCACCAAGAGTGTGTGCGCGTGTGTGTGGTGGGGGAGAAGAGGAGGGAAAGGAAGCCACAGTGGAAGGAGGCAATGGAACAGGGAGGCGAAGATGCGCCATTCCAGCCCCGGGGGAGCCTGAGAGCTGAGGCTCTGACCGAAGTCATCCCACGGATTTCCACAGCCTGCTTCGCCCACTGCCGCTCACGCCTGTTGTCCTCCACGAGGTCCCCAGGGTGGCTCTGCCGTCAGCCCGTTTATTTTATTAAAACTTTTTTTAAAGTTTATTTATTTTGAGAGAGAAAGAGAGCGAGCGAGCAAGTGTGCAAGCAGGGGAGAGGCAGAGAGAGGGAGAGAGAGAGAGAGAATCCCAAGCAGACTCCGCACTGTCAGCACAAAGCCCAACGTGGGGCTCGATCCCACGAACCGTGAGATGAGGACCTGAGCTGAAGTCAAGAGTCGGAGGCTCAACCAACGGAGCCACCCAGGCGCTCTGTAGCCTATTAGCCTATTTATTATTATTAGCCTCTCTGTTTTAGAGAGGGGGTGGGTGGGTACTGAAGCAGACAGGGCAAGTGACTTGTTCAAGGTCACACAGCCAGGAAGTGGTAGCACCAGGACTAGAATAGAAGTCTTTTGGCTTTAAGCTTCATCGTCACCAAAGCTCACAGGCCAGAAGGGAAAGGCCCTCACTCAGGCTTCCAGGTATGCAGATAAGAGAACCGGGGGCTCAGACGGGAGAGGCGCTGGGCCCTCGCCGCCCCAGCAGAGCGGTGGGTTAGGGGACGCGCGGCACAGGTGCACGTGTGCGTGCCCGCACAGCCAACATCCTTCTCGTGTGTGCTCACGGAGTGACTCAACCCACTCCGGGCGATGGGGATGCGTAAAGCAGGGGCATGAGCAGAAGCATAAACAGCAGCCCCTCAAGAAAGCATTTACCACAAGAAAACGGCGCTGGGTGGCTTCCCCTGCGCCACCCTGCCTCCTTCGCTGCCCCTCAGAGTCCCCACCCAGTCCCCTGACCACTGCCCGCATCTCTAAGTAATGCGCGTCTGCCAGTATTTCCTGATTCATCAGTTTTAGACATTATCTATTGACTTTCTGCTGTGATAGATGAGGCTCCCCCTCAACACTCACACCCCTGCACTCACCGCCCACCTCCCCCCCACCCCCCACGCTCAGTACAACTGCTGGTTCTTTCTCCAACTTTGAGGACTCCTCCTCCCCCTCTGTTTCTTGGTCCCATCATGCTGGCCGCCCCTCTTGAGACTCCCGAAGCCCCTTCTTGGTCAGGTGAGGCTCTCCAGGACCCTGCTTCCCCTGCAGCTCCACAGACCCCCCTCTCCTGATGTCCCAGGCGCATGCCTCCAGGGACCTGTGGGTCAAGGATGTCAGAGGATCCTGGGTCTTGGGTTCTTTTTCCCATAACTCCGTTTTTCCTCTTGTGTTCTGTCCCTCAGCCCAGGCTTTGCCACAGTGCCCTGTGTGTGTGTGTTGGGGGTGGGGGGTGGTTTTCAGCCTGGCCAGTAGTTCTGCAGCCTTCCTGTGGACATTCAGTTTCTTGGGGTCCTGTGGCTGACCGTCTCTGACACCGCCCCCCCCCCCATATTCCCCATCAGCACTTTGAAACAAATGAGGGTCTTGGGGAAGGGGTCTCTCTTATTATGAAATTATCTGGCTTCATTATATCATTAGAAAAAGAGAGGGCAAAAACACACTAGTGACAGACGGGCAAATGACAAGCGTCAGCAGCCCGAGCATGCTCTCTGAGTTTGCAATAGCTTAGCACGTACTCCATACCTTTAAACTATGAACAATGGGGACTTTTGTGGGGGTTGTCGCTTCTGCTGGGCCCTTCTGAGTCACTGCATATTTTTATGTGTTCAGTAATATCCAGGGTGAGTCATTCTCGAGCTTGGGGGTATTTTGGGACTTGTGTTGTTTTCCTTACAATTGCAGAAAAATCAAATATTACAGAGGTGATAAAAAATACAGCAAATTCATATGACCCAACTCAGTATGCGTACAACCCGGGGCTGGGAAGGGAGCTGTGGTGTGAAGTCGATGCGAAGCGTTCTTTGGGGAGGGTGGGTAAGATTGAAGACCGAGCGTGACCCCTTTTTGCTGAAGTCAGATAAGGAGCTGAGTATGATCCCGTAAGAAATCTTCTTATGCCAAAGACAGAGGTGCCGGCCTCTTGATCCAATTCCTGAGGGTCTGGGGAGGAGCGTTCTTCTCTTAATGGGGGCTGTGGCTTCAAAATTCTCTAGTCTTTAGACGGGTGTGTTGGGGTGGGCAGGGGTTGGATGGAGGGGCGGAGGGGGCTGAGCTGGGCTCTGCTTCCTTCAATGGGCCAGCGCAGTGTGCCTTGACCGAGTCCACTTCTCCGGGAGCTGGGGACTAACGTTGCTGGTGCATTTGGCTGGAAAAGATTTATGAGGACACGTAGCACATGCCGACTGGACCCACGGGCCGCCGCAATAACGGAGAAACTGAGTCATGGTGTGCGAGGCTCCTGAGGTGTCCTGGGGCCAGCCCCTAAAACAGGGAGGAGCCTCACCTCCTTCCACCTGCACGTCTTCCCTGCTGCCATACTGCCTCTTTCGTGCCGCTGACCTTGAATACATCACTTCTCCTCGGTGGGCCTCAGTCTCCCCATCTGTAACCCCAGACTCAAGAGGATTCGCGAAGGCTGATCCGCCCGGATGCTCTGCTTCTTTGAGGGGCTTCTGCTTATCCAGTCCGGACCACCGAGGTCAGGGCCCCTGTCCTCCGGGAGTGCAAATGTGCAGGGCGTCACCGGGGGAGGGGGAGGGTAGGTCCTCGGGAGCCAGGTGTGGCCCAGGTACCAGGGGTTCCCGCATTAATTGCATTCTGAGCACACGTCTACCTCTCTGAGCTGCGGGGCCTGTCTCTTTCTATTAGTTTAACAAGCCCCGGTATTAATGAGATTGCTCTATAATTGAACCTTTTCACGGGTCCCTCGGTAATGAAATTATGCTAATTTGCATTCAGCACCACCAGGCATCCATCACGCGGGATCAAGCCGGGAGCGGCCGGCGAGGCGGCGGGAAGGCACCGCTAATGATCACCGAAATGAACAAACCCCGCACTATTCTTATTTCATCTTCTGCCCCTTCCTTCCTCGCTGCCCACCTCCCCGGGCCCCATCCGCAGTTTTGTCCTTTCCTGCACACGTGACTGCCGGGCCGGGTGGGGCGGGTGGGGGGGCGGGAGGGGGCGCCGGGGACGACGCCGCGTCTCCACTGTGTGGCAGCATGGGCCCGGAAACGGCTCGGGCTGCTGTGCGTGTGTGTGTGTGTGTGTGTGTGTGTGCGCGCACGTGCGTGGCAGAGCACGCTGTTTCTCGGCCTGTGCGGCGCTCGCGTCTGGGTGTGCGAGCACATCTGCACGTGCGCGGGGCCCGGGGGTGGGGGCGGGTGTGAACCCGTGTGCCTGATGCGAGGGAACGCCGGTCTCCGCAGGTCCGGCTGCTTGTGGCAAGAGCGCGTGCGCCTGTGTCAGCGTTGTTTCCAAGGCCGACGGTGCCTGTCTTTGGGGTCTGTGTACGGGCATGTCTTTGCTTAGGAGCGTACGTGTCTGGGTGGGAACCTCACCGAATGTCCGTGCCCCGTCATCGCGTGGGAGCGTGTGGTGTAGACCTCAGCACATTTGTCTGTGGGTCCGCGTGTGTCAGTGTGTGGCCGTAGATGTGTGTCTGGGAGGTGTGTGGCGTGTCTCTAATGTGCAGGGAGTCTTGTGTCGGGTGAATGGGGCAGCCCTGTGTGTCTCTCTCTGCGCCTCTGTCACAGTGTCCATTTCTGGGACTGTCTAGATGGGTGTGAACATGGGCATGTGTGCCTGGGAGCTTCCAGCTTTTCTGGGAACCCCAGGGACCCGGGAATGGTGGCTCATTGAAGGATGCTGTGCTCGGAGGGGCTCCCAGTGAAGGTACAGGGAAACCAGGAGGGTACAGGCTCCCTCTCCTCCTTTCCTCCGTTCATTCTTGGGTGGATCCAGAATGGCTGAGACTGATTTCCTGGCCAGACCTCTTGGATGGCCGCTCGGAGGAGGAGTTTGATTTGATTCAGGGAAAAGAAATTGGTGTTCCTTGCTAACCTGAGTCTGTACAGTAAGACTCCATCTGGCTTCCTCCTGAAGTATTTCTCAAGTGTTTCTCCGCACCACCCCCCTCCCCCCGGGCCGGTGCTTGGGAGCGAGGGGGCTGAGAGGGAGGGAGGCTGCTGAGACCCTCCCTGCCCTACCAGGGCAGGACACGTTCCCGCTGTGCCACCAATTGGTTATCCACTTTGCGTCGGAATCTCCCTTCTCTAAGACTCAGTTTTCCCTGCTCTAAAATGGGAGTGAGAGAGACTTTGGCAACTGTAATTTCTGGGATCCTTTCTAGCAATGGAATGCCATGGCCCTAAGAGTTTATGAACTCTGTTTCACAGCAGAGTGCTGTTACTGCCTGATGGATAAGAGTCTGGGCTTTGGAGACAGTCACCTCTGAACTTGAGCAGGTTACTTGACTTTTCTGAGCTGCTTTTTCCTTTCCCGGAAAAACGATATAATAATATTTCCATCTTGTGTGCTTGCATTGAGGCTCAATGAGATCAGTAATGTGCTGGGAAGTGTTTAACAACTAGCTTGATGAAAAATATTTTCTTTTTTTTAATGTTTATTTATTTTTGAGAGAGAGAGAGAGAGACAGAATGTGAGTGGGGGAGGGGCAGAGAGAGAGAGAGGGAGACACAGAATCCGAAGCAGGCTCCAGGCTCCAAGCTGTGAGCACAGAGCCTGATACGGGGCTCGAATTCACGAACTGCGAGATCATGCCCTGAGCCGAAGTCAGAGGCTTACCCGACTGAGTCATCCAGGCACCCCACTGATGAAAAATATTTGTGTGTGTGTGTGTGTGTGTATCTTCATACATACGTAACATAAAATTTACTTCTATGAAGGTCTGCAGCACACAATTTACAAGCAATAATAAAACACATGGTACCTTTTTATTGTAAATCCCTGGTAATCTACTGATTCTCCCAGAATGCTTTTGTCGGTTTTTACCAAACTCTCCCATTCATAACTACCTCGCGGTTGCAATGGACAAATGAGTGTTGTTCTGGAAGGTTGCAACAAGTAACATGTGTATGAAAGCTTTCCTCCTCTGTCAGTGACACGAGTGACTGCTTGCTGAGTTGCGTAACAGCTTTCGAATATGGGAAGAATATTCAGTGTTTTGTGCTACGGGAAATATAGTGGCTACGGCCGTGGCACACTTTTAAACTTAATGTGCATCAGTAACATCTTCAGCAGTTCCTGAGGTTTAGACAATCAACAAATGACCGATCAACCCTGCTTTGAGTGTTTGCCAATTCCCATGGTGTAGATACTCCCACCACGGCCAATTTCAAGCTACTGACGGGATGTTACCGAGCTGGCCTTGGGAAGAGATGTGCGCACAGTGGCACCCTCCTATGCAGTGTTTTCACCATAAAGGTTATTTACAGTAAATGTAAATAACCTCAAAAGCACAGACAAAACTAAAACCATTAGAAAGTGATCAATTTGGAGTATTAGTATCTTTTCAAAATTGTGTGTATACTAAATATCATTTAAGATAGTTTATATTTTAATATATTTAATGTAGCGTAAGTTTTAAAATTGTAGATGATATTAATTTCATTGTCATCATGACCGTGTCTGACGATCTGCTCACAATTTTGGGGTGGGGGGATGTCATCTGTGACTCTCGCAAGGTAGGATGAGCCAGCTCCAGCATGGGTAGTGAATGAAATAAAACAACGCACAGATGGATGCCTTTTATTTTATTTTATTTTTTTTTAATTTTTTTAACGTTTATTTATTTTTGAGACAGAGAGAGACAGAGCATGAACGGGGGAGGGTCAGAGAGAGGGAGACACAGAATCTGAAACAGGCTCCAGGCTCTGAGCTGGCAGCACAGAGCCCGACGCGGGGCTCGAACTCACGGACCTCGAGATCCTGACCTGAGCCGAAGTCGGCTGCCCAACCGACTGAGCCACCCAGGCGCCCCCAGATGGATGCCTTTTAATCACTTCCCGTAAAGCAGCCAGCTCTTACTGTTAGTATCGCTGCTGTTCACTGCTGTTTGTTACTGACCCTCAGATACCTGCACGGTCGCATGCTGGTGCCACCCGAAGTTCTTCATTTGTGAAACAGAGTTCATGATCTCTTGTCTATTTCCTAGAAGCCTGAGTGAAATCTGTGGATTCTATAGGTTCTGGAAACTGGGTAGGACCAGGTAGGGCCACAGAGAGGCAGAGAGGGTAGCAAGCATACCGAGCTTATACCCCTGTGTGTGTGTGTGTGTGTGTGTGTGTGTGTGTCTGTGTGTGTCTGTGTTTAATACATGCTTTCAAAACAATGGCAGAGGGGACCCTGGGTGGCTCAATTGGTTAAGCGTCTCACTTCGGCTCAGGTCATGATCTCACAGTTAATGGGTTGGAGCCCCGCGTCAGGCTCTGCGCTGACAGCTCGGAGCCTGGAGCCTGCTTCGGATTCTGTGTCTCCCTCCTCTCTCTGCCCCTCCCCTGCTCATGCTCTGTCTCTGTCTCTTTCTCTCTCTCTCTCAAAAATAAATAAACATGGGGCGCCTGAGTGGCTCAGTCGGTTAAGCGTCCGACTTCAGCCCGGGTCACGATCTCACGGTCCGTGAGTTCGAGCCCCGCGTCGGGCTCTGGGCTGATGGCTCAGAGCCTGGAGCCTGCTTCCGATTCTGTGTCTCCCTCTCTCTCTGCCCCTCCCCCGTTCATGCTCTGTCTCTCTCTGTCTCAAAAATAAATAAACGTTAAAAAAAAATTTAAAAAAATATATAAATAAATAAATAAACATAAAAAAAGAGTTAAAAAAATAAACCATTGGCAGGAATTCTCATTGGTATCAACACAGATTTGGTTTGCCTGTTTTTGAACTTTCTATAAAGGCAATCACGTGCATATATAGTCTTTCGTATCTGGCCTTCTTTGCCCAGCACCATTTTGTTTGCGATCCATCCATGTTTAGTAACAGTGTTTTCTAAGCTTGACTTGCTGCATATCCCGCAATATGTCTATAATTCACCTGTTAATGGACATTTACATGGTTTCCGATGTGGGGCTATTATGACTAAGACTTCTACGAACATTCTTGTATATGTGTTTTTGGGGTACATATCTTCATCTACCTTGGTTAAATACTCCCTTGAGTGGAAGTTCTTGGTCATTATGTAGGATGTACTTCAGACATTTATCTAGAATGGTTGTACCAATTTACACTCCCCACCAACAATGTGAGAGACTTCTAGTTGTGGCAGATTTTTACCAGTATTTGGTGTTGTCAATCTTTAATTTTAGCCATTATGATGGGAGTATAGTGGTATCTCATTGTGCTTTTAATTTGTATTTCCTGTAGGTCAGTGATGTTGAGCACTTTTTTGGATGCTTCTTGTCTATTCGTATATGATCTTTTGCAAAGTATCTATTCAAATCTTGTGTCCATTGTTTACTGGGTTGTTTGTATTTTTATTATTGAGTTGTAGTTCTTTCTATATCGTGGCTACCAGTCCTTCATCAGGTATGTTTTCCAAATATTGTTTCCCACGTCCATGATCACCTATTAATATTCTTTTTTTAAATTAGTTTTTTTTTGAGAAAGAGAGAATGGGGAGGGACAGAAGGAGAGACAGAGAGAGAGAGAGAGAGAGAGAGAGAGAGAGAGAGAGAATCTTAAGCAGGCTCTGCATTGAGCCCAGGCGGGGCTTCATCCCATGACCCTGGGAGTATAACCTGAGCTGAAATCAGAAGCTGGATACTTGGGTCATCGGGGTGGCTCAGTCGGTTAAGTGTCCGACTTTTCCTTTTGGCTCAGCTCATGATTTCACAGTTTGTGGGATCCAGTCCCATGTCAGGCTCCGCACTGAGAATGAAGCCTGCCTAAGATTCTCTTTCTCCTTCTCTCTCTGTGCCCCTCCCCTGCTCCCTCTTTCTCAAAACAAATAAATAAACTTAAAAAAAGTTGGACACTCAACCGACTGAGCCACCTAGGCACCCCAATATTCTTAATGATGCCTTTTGATGACCGTTTTTTTTTTTTATCTGATGGAATCTAAGTTATTATTCCTTTCTTCTATTGCTATTACTTTCTGGGTCTTGTCCAATAAAACATCGCTCACCCTAAGGTAGTGAAGATATTCTCCTATGCTTTCTTCTACATAATTACAGTTTTAGCTTTTATATTTAGGACTAGGCTCTGTCTCATTTTTTTGCATATGGTCTATATGGTGGGAAGTAAGGATTGAAGTTCCTAAGTTCCTTTTGTTTGTTTGTTTGTTGTTTTGAGAGACAGAGAGAGAGAGAGAGAGAGAGAGCACGTGCGCACGCACACAAGAGGGAGAAGGAGAGAGAGAATCTTAAATAGGCTCTATGCTCAGCACGGAGCCCAACATGGGGCTTGATCTCACCACCGTAAGATCATGACCTGAGTCGAAATCCAAAGTCGGATGCTGAACTCACTGAGCCACCCGGGTGCCCTTTGAAGTTCCTTTTATCCCAGGTGTTTATCCAGTTATGTCAGCACTATTTGTTGAAAACATTTTCCTTTCTTCATTGAACTGCCTTGATGACTTTATTGAGAATGAAACAATAGTATATGTGTGAGGTTTTGTGCTCTCTAGTCTATTCCATTGATCTATTTGGATAATGACCATACTGTCTTGATTACTATAGATTTATGGTAAATCTTGAAATGAAATGGTATGAGTTCTTCACTTTTGGTCATTTTCCCTCAAGATTGTTTTGGCTATTCAAGGTCCTTTGAATTTCCATTTAATTTCAGAATAAACTCATACATTTAATGTTTTTTTTAAATTTATTTTTGAAAGAGAGAGAGAGAGAGACAGAGAATGAGCGGGGGAGGAGCAGAGAGAGAGGGAGACACAGAATTCGAAGCAGGCTCCAGACTCCATGTTGTCACCACAGAGCCCGACGCGGGGCTCGAACCCACGAACCGTGAGATTGTGACCTGAGCAGAAGTTGGACGCTCAACTGACTGAGCTACCCAGTAGCCCCTCATACATTTATACAAAAATAAACTGCCTACAATTTTGATTCATATTGTGTTGAATCTTTATATTAATTTGGGGGATAGTAAACATCTTAGCATCATTGATTTTCCACTTCATTTATTTAAGTTTTCTTTCATTGCTGTCAACATTTTTGAGTTTTTTAGTTCAGAGTTTTTGTCCACATTTTGTTACATTTATTTCTAATTGTATTATGTTTTCATATTATTGCAAATAGTATATGATTTAAAATTTTATTTTATGGCCGCAGTATTTTATTTACTACTATATTAAAATATAATTGGTTTTTATATATTGATCTTAACATGTGCAGGATTACTAAATTCCCTTATTAGTTCTAATGGAGATTTTGTTAGGTTCCTCAGGATTTTTCTGTATGAACTCTTACGTAATCTGTATATAAATGTAGTTTTTCATTTTCAGTATATATGCCCTGCAATTCTTTTTCTTACCCTATTGCACTGACTAGGATCTCCAATACAATGGTGAATAGAAATGCTGAGAGCAGACATGCTTGCCTTATTCTGATCTGAGGGAGAAAGTATTCAATATTTCATTATTAAGTATGACAAATGTAGATTTTTTTAAAGTTTCCCTTTAGTAGAGGACATTATTTTTGTAGTTTGCTGCAAGCTTTTGAGTGGTATTAGACTTTTTCAGGTGCTTCTTGTGAGTCTATGGTTTTTCTCCTTTATTTTGTTAATGTGATGTACCTTTCAAATATTAAATCAATCTGGTATGCAGAGATGAATCTCACTTTTTTGCCATGATGTGTTGCCTTTTTAAAATATTGCTGAATTCTATTTGCTAGCATCTTGTTAATTATTTCAGTGTATAAAAAGGGATTGTAATATTGCACATTTTTCTTTTATTGTAATATCTGTGTCTGTGGGTTTTTTAGTGGTATCTTATCTTTTTAATTATTAAAATATACATAATGTAAATTTCACCATTTTAACCATTAAGAGAATTTTTTTAATGTTTATTTATCTTCAAGAGAGAGAGAGAGACAGAGCATGAGCGGGAGAGGGGCAGACAGAGAGGGAGACACAGAATCCGAAGCACGCTCCAGGCTCCAAGCTGTCAGCCCATAGACTGACGTGGGGCCCAAACCATGAGATCATGACCTGAGCCAAAGTTGGACACTTAACCGACTGAGCCACCCAGGTGCCCCACCATTTTAAAGTACAATTCAATGTCATCTAGTGCATACACAATGTTGTGTGACCATCACAACTATCTAGTTCCAAAGTATTTTCGTTACCCCAAAAGAAAATTTCATATCCATCAAGCAGCCCTTCCTATCCCCTCTGCCCCCTGGCCCCTGGCAACAAGTAATCCATTTTAGGTCTCTGTGGGTTTGCCTGTTCTGGATATTTCATATACATTAATTAAACAATATGTGACCTTTTGTGCCTGGCTTTTCCTACTTGGCATAACATTTTTAAAGTTCAGCTATATTGTAGTGAGATGAAGAGCTTCCTTCTTCGTTATGGCTGAATGATACCCCGTTGTATGGATATACTATATTTTGTTTATCTATTCATTAGTTGATGGACATTTGGCTATTTCTACACTTTGGGGATCATGAACAGTGCTGCTAGAACATACAGGTACAAGCTTTTGTGACAAAGCCTGTTTTCAGTTATCTTACTGTACACTTAGGAATGGGATTTCGGCATCATATGGTAGTTTTACGTTTAACTTATCGAGGAACTGCCAAACTTTCCAAAATGAGGGCTTTCCAAAGTGGCCCTCATTATCCTCTCGCTTGCAATGTGTGAAGGCTCCAGATATTCTACATCATCGCCATCTCTTGTTATTTTCCAGTTAAAAAAAAAAAAAAAAGTCATAGTCCAGCTAGTGGGTGTGAAGTGCCATCTTACTGTGATTTTGACTTGCGTTTCCCTTAGACTAATGACACTGAGCTTAATTTCATGTGATTGTTGGCAATTTTCATAACTTCTTTGGAGAAATGTCCATCTGAGTCTTTGTCCACATTGTGATTGGATTGTTTACCTTTTGGTTGTTGCGTTGTAAGATAATAGATATTGGATACCAGATCCTTATCAGATATATAATTTGTAAATATTGTCTCTTATTTTGTAAGTTGTCTTTTTCACTCTCTCGATAGTGTTCTTTGATGCATAAAAGTTTCTAATATTTGTAATGGATCCTTTAGAGTTTTCTATAGATTGAATCTTCTCATCTGTAAATAGATATAGTTTTACTTCTTCTTTCCAGTTTTGAACGCTTTATTTCTTTTTCTTGTCTAATTGCTCTGGCTAGAACTATTTCAGTGTTGAATAGAAGTGGTGAAAGCAGAATCCTTGCCTTATTCCTTAGGGGAAAAGCTTTCAGTCTTTCACCATTGATTATGATGTTAGCTGTGGGTTTTTCATGAATGCCCTTTACCATGTTGATGAAGTTCCCTTTTCATTTTAGCTTGTATCATGAGAGCGTGTTGGAGTGTGTCCAATACACTTTTCTGTATCATTCTATTAATGTGGTGCATTGTATCCATTAATTTTTGAAGGGTGAATCGTCCTTGCATTCCTGTTAAATTTTACACAGTCATGGTGTATAATCCTTTAAATATGCTCTTGGGTTTGATTTGCTAGTACCTTATTAAGGATTTTTACGTCTATATTCATAAGGGATGTTAGTCTAGAGTTTCTTGGATTGTTTTGTCTAGCTTTGGTATCAGGGTAACACTGACTTCATAAAATGCATAAGGACTTCTGGAAGAATTTCAGAAGATTGGTATTAATTATTCTTTGTTTTGTATATTTTACCAGTGAATCTATCTGATACAGGCTATTCTTTGTCCAGAGGTTTTAATTCTTGATTCACTATCTTTATGTATATATAATCTTATAGCTTTATAAATCTTAAATCTTATAGTCTTATCTTTACATATAGACTTATAGTCTATTGAGATTTCTATTTCTTCTTGAGTCAGTTTACATATTTTGTATGTTTCTGAAGATTTTCCCATTTAATCTAGATTTGTTGGTGTGTAATTGTTCTTAGTATTTTCTTTTAATTCTTTTCATTTCTGTAAGTAATAATTTTCAGTAGTAATGTCCCAACTTTCATTTATAGTCTTAATTATTTATATTTTCTCTCTCTTTCTTTTTCTATTGTTCTAGCTAAAAGTTTGTCAATTTTGTTGATCTTTTCAAAGAACCAGCTTCTGTTCTTACTGATTCTATTGTATTTTTATTTCATATTTTATTTTGCTGCTCTAATTTTTATTATTTTCTTTCCTCAGCTAGCTTTGGTTTTAGTTTCCCCTTTTCCCCCTATCTTAATGTGTCAGGTTAAGTTTTGATTTTGGATCTTTCTCCTTTTTAAATATGGGCATTGAAAACTATATATTTCCTTTGAGGCTGCTTTTGCCACATATGATAATTTTTTGTATGCTGTGTTTTCATTTTCTTGTGTCTCAAAATATTTTCTTTCTTTTTTTTTTTTTCCCAACGTTTTTTATTTATTTTTGGGACAGAGAGAGACAGACAGAGCATGAACGGGGGAGGGGCAGAGAGAGGGAGACACAGAATCGGAAACAGGCTCCAGGCTCTGAGCCATCAGCCCAGAGCCCGATGCGGGGCTCGAACTCACGGACTGCGAGATCGTGACCTGGCCGAAGTCGGACGGTTAACCGACTGCGCCACCCAGGCGCCCCTCAAAATATTTTCTAATCTCCCTTGTGATTTACTCTTTGATCTATTCGTTATTTGAGTGTGCTGTTTCATTGTGAGATGTTTGTGGATTTTACACTTTTCCTTTGTTACTGACTTGTAGTTTCCTTCTTATTAATGGATGGAGCCTTTTACTAAAGTCTTTATTTGTCTCATGTAAAGAATTTTGACTTTAAGTCTATTTTGTCTGATACTAGTTTGGTCATCTCAGCTCTCTTTTGGTTATTATTCCATAGGTAATCTTTTATCATCCTTTCATTTTCCCTTATTTGAGCCTTTGTACCTAAAGTCAGGGTCATGTACATGGCGTATAGTTGGATCATGTTTTCTTAATTGATTGTGTCAATCTCTTCCTTCTAATGGAAGGATTTAATCCACTTACATTTACAGTGATTGCTGATAAGAAAGGACTTACTTCCACCCACTTGCTATTTGATTTCTGTATATTTCTTTTTTCTTCCTCAATTCCTCCTTAATACCTTCCTTTGTGTTTATTTATTTTTCTGGTGTATTCCTTTGATTCTCTTCTCATTCCCTTTGCTGTAGCTTTTACAGCTTATTTTCTTAGTGGTTACCGTGGGGATTACAATGAACATCCTAAACTTATAACAATCTAACTTGAATAAATACCAACCCAGCTTCCATGGTATATAAATCTCTGCTCTTATACAGCTCCATCACTTCCCTCCTGTATGCTGTTATTGTCAGAAATATATCTTTATGCATCATGTTTCTATTACCATCAATTAATAGTTGTTTCATATATTTATGTTTTAAGTCACATAGGAAAGAAAAAGAAAAAAAAAAGAAGAGGCACAAGCCAAATATACAATAATATTGGCTTTTATATTTTCCTATGTAGTTACCATTACTGGTGTTCCTCATTTTTTTTCAAATGGCTTCAGGTTACCGTCTAGTGTCCTTTCATTTCAAACCGAACAAATCACTTTCAGATTTCTTGTCGGGAAGGTTTACATATGACAAGCTCCATTAGCTTTTGTTTATCTGAGAATAACTTCATTTCTATTTTATTTTTGAAGGGTAGCTTTGCCAGATTTCTTGGTTGACAGGTTTTTATTTTCTTTCAGCACTTCAAATATGTTGTCCCATTGCCTTCAGACCTTCATTGTTTCTGAAAGAAATCTGCTGTTAACCTCGTTGAGGATCTTTTGTATGCTATAGGTCACTTCTCTCTTACTGCTTTTGAATCTTTTAATCTTTTGGCAGTTTGATTATGTCTTGATAGATCGCTTGGAGTTTATCCTACTTGGGCTTTGTTAAGATTCTTGGATTTGTGGATTCAGGTAGGGTCATCAAATTTGGGACGTTTGGACCCATTACTTCTTCAAACGTTCCTTCTGCTCCTTTCTCTCTTCTTCTGAAACCCCTGTTATGTATATGTTGGTGTGCTTGGTGGGGTCCTACAGGCCTCTCAGTCCCCATCATTTTTCTTCATTCTTTTCTCTTTCTGCCCCTCAGACTGGATAATCTCGTTCAACCTCTCTTCAAGTTCACTGAATTTTTGTTTTTGTTTTTGCCCACCCAAACCTGTTATTGAACCCCTCTAGTGAACTTTTCCTTTCAGTTGTACTTTTCAACTTCAGAGTTTCTCTATGGTTCCTTTTTCAATCATTGTAATCTCTTTATTGATATATGTTAAAACATTATTCTCTTGATTTCCTTTAGCTCTTTGATTATATATAAGACAACTGATTTAAAGTCTTTGTCTAGTAGGCCTATGTCTGTTCTTCCTCAGGGAGAATTTCTACAAATTTCTCTTTTTCTGTGAATCAGCCAGACATTCTTGTTTCTTTGCATCTATATTTTGTTGTTCTTGAAATTGGACATTTTGAACATTAAAATGCATACCTCTGGGGGCGCCTGGGTGGCTCCGTTGGTTAAGCACTGACTTCAGCTCAGGTCACGATCTCATGGCTCATGAGTTCCAGCCTCACATCGGACTCTGTGCTGACAGCTCAGAGCCTGGAGCATGCTTCGGATTCTGTGTCTCCCTCTCTCGCTGCTCCTTCCCCACTCCTGCTCTGTCTCTCAAAAATAAATAAACGTTAAAAAAATGCATACCTCTGGAAATCAGATCCTCCTGTTCTCTTAAGTTCATTGTTGCTGCTTGTGGTTGTAGTTGTTTGTTTAAAGACTTTTCTCAACAAAGATTATATTCCTTGTCCTCTGTGGTCGCTGGAATCTTTGTTCTGTTAGATTAGTAGTCAGGTAGTGATTTGACAGAGATTTCCTTAAATGCCTGGAATAAATACACACACACACACACACACACACACACCCACTACAAAAACCAAACCAAACCTCTCCCTGTCTTCACAGATGGATGCTGTGTTGGGGCATTTCTTCATTGGTTAGTCATGTCTTTTCCTCTCTGTCTGTCCATTTCTAACTCTGCTGTAGCCTTCACTTTAGGCTTCTATGAAGCCTAAATGTCAGCTAGAATTAAAAGCATAGAGTCTTAGCAGGTCTTTTCTAACATTTATCCAGTCCAGCCCTGGGCCTTATGTACAGACTTCTAAATGCCTCAGTATAAAGCTTTTATTCCCCCATGTATATCCTTCCTCAACTTCTTTGTTCCTAGGCTATTTGGTCTGTCACTTTCCCTGTCTGTTACCCTTTGCTCTAGGTGGCTGCATGCAATGTATTTGCCTTTAAATGCTTTTGATAGTGCCACCTGAGAAAATTTTGAGTTGGGCATAACAAAGGCAAGCTCCTGAACTGATCCCTCAGTGATTCACCGGATAGGTCAACACACATAACAATTCTCTGAAAACAAGGTCTGTATTTCCCTCTCTGGTACCAGAAAGCCACATCAGAGTGTGGGCGGAGGTCCTCATGGCCACTGCCATGTTAGTTTAGTGAGTTGAGGGGAGTAGGTTGGTAAGTGAAACTGCCATAATGTCTCTTATCAAAATTTAGAAGTTGACTTCTTCATTAAGGATTCCCTTGCTTAAGTTTTGGATTTCAGAATTCCAAGAAAGTTGATTATGGAGATTTTGCCAGGTCAATTGTTGCTTTAGCAGAAGGTTGGAATTTTGGAATTCCCTACCCTACCATTTTCAATTATGTCACTCCTTTTATGTCTGGTTTTGATATTATGATCATCTTGGCCTCAAAAAACATGTTGGGAAGTATTTATCTATATTCTGGAAGATTTTGTGTAATATTGGCATACCCCCCCCCCCACCCCAGTGTTTAATACAATTTATCATTGATGTCATCTAGGCTTAGAGTTTTCTTTGTGGAAAGGTTTTGGTAATGAATTAATAGATAAAAGGCTATTTGCATTTTTTTTCTATTTCATTTTGTGTCCATTTGGACACGTTTTATTTCTTCGTTATTCTTTTAATGTCGATGGGATTTGTGGTAATATTGCCTTTTCACTCCTGGTATTCATTATTTTTATTTTATTTCTTTTTTTCCCTTAATAATTCTTGCTAGGGTTTATCAATTATATTGTTAATCTTTTCAAAGTACCACGTTTTGTTTTGCTTTTTCTTTTTCACTAACTTCCGTTCTCATTTCTATTATTTCCTACCTTCTACTTATTTTAGGCTTAATTTGCTCTTATCTACCTATCTTCTACATATGTGATGAACTCCACAAAATACTGTTATCATTTTTCTATTGAATAGTCAATTGTCCATTATGAAGCCAAAGAGAAGATGAATGTGATCTTTTATATTTACTCATATGTTTACCATTTCCAGTTTTACCTGAAAGTGTCTTTTTCACCCTCCTTTTTTCAAGGATCTTTGTGCTAGATACATAATTCTGGATTGATAAGTGTTTTTCCTTTCATCATCTTAAAGACATCATTCCTTTTTTTTTCATCTCTGTACTTTCTGATATCAGCCATCAATTATAACATTATTCCCTTGCATACATTGTGTCTTTGTCTCTGATAACTTTTAGATCTTTTATTTTTTAAAAGCATTTTGACTATGAAATGCCTAGATGTGGTTTTCTTTATATTCGTCATGTTTATCTTGGTGTCTGCTGAGCAACATGGATCCCCCAGCTGGTGCTTTTCATCACATTTTGGAAATATTCCTTCAAATATCTTTTCCTGCCCCATTCTCTCTTTCTTAGCTCTCTGAGACTCGAGTAGCACACATTGTAGATCACTCAATACTCTTCCAGAGTTGCTCAGGCTCTGTACATTTTTTGTCTTCTTTCCCCTATGTTCTTAGAACCGGGTAATTTCTACTGATCTGTGTCCAAGTTCACTGGCTTTCTTCTACTGCCTCCGATCTGATTTTAAGGCCATCTAGAAAATGTTTGATTTCAGTTTTGATAGTTTTCAGTTCCAGAATCTCCATTTGTTTCTTTGTGTGTGTGTGTGTGTGTGTGTGTGTGTGGTTTGTATTTGGAAGTGTCCATTTTTTTACTCCCCATGTTCATGTTTGCCTGTAAGTTCTTTAACATATTTATGAAAGCTGTTTTCAGTCCTCCACTACTAATTTCAACAGCTTGAGGTCTGTTGCCATCGTCTGCATTTCCCCTGGATTCTGAGATGCCTTTTCGTGGGTTCTGTTGTTGTTGTTTGTTTGTTTTCGCTTATGAATTTTTTTTAATTGTATTCTAGATATTCTGGATTTTGCAGTCTTCTTTTAAGTGGTGTTGAGTTTTGTTCTGGCAGGCAGTTTGATTACTGGCAAATTCTCTTGATTCTACTAGGCTGGATTGTGTTTTTTTTGTTGTTAAAGTTGGTTTATTGAGGTCTTAGGACACGGCCCCCACTCTAGATTGTGGTCCTTTCTTCTAATGCCTAAGCTTTCTTTTTTTTCTCGGTTGAATGCCTGAGGTACTCAGTGTGGGTCTGTTCATTCTGGCTGGGCCAGAACTCCCTACATAGTATAACTTCTGTTATTCAGCAATCAACCTTCAGCAGCAGCCCTCAATTAGCCTTGCAGAATCCTGCTGTGCACATGAAGAGCACATCAATTGGCCAAAGGTCTTCAGGGGATCCCAACAGAATTTGCTGGGCCCCAGCTTTTTAGCAAGCCCTTCTACGATAGTACCCTTCCTTGAAAACATGGAGGAGTTCAGACTGGTAAAGTGCAAAAGGGAAGAACTTGGGAAAAGACTGCTACAACGTGTTCCTTACTACTTTCAGCTGTGTGATCAGGGCAACATGCTTAATATCTACTTGCCTCCATTCCATCATCTGCAAAATGGGCATAATAGCAGTTCCTAACCAATCGAGTTATATTGAGGATTACATGAGGTAATACATGTAAAGTGCTTAACACAATGCCTGGTATATGGTGGGTTTATATGAGAATTATCTGCTACTTTTCCTCCTACCTCTACAGAGCTGGCATGTGGCCCATGCCGAGGGTGGCAACACTTGGAAGATGGGGTTTTATGGTGAGAAAGGCTCATTCTGGGCCCTTTTCCCAGTGAGCAGGAGGTTAGTCACATTCTAGAAGAATCCTGCTGCATAGATGCCTTCCTCCGAGGAACCGGCTAGGGGACTGCCTTTTAGAGAGAAATGCCACCATTTGCAAACACTCTACTCCCTGACACCGTCTCTGTGAAGCCCTCTGTGATTTCATCAACCCAGGAATGACTTGGGATGTGTGGTGGCTACCCAGCGTGGAGAGGTGACGAGTCTAGGTGCTTTGGGGTACTTGGCAGCTACCGCTGCCTCAAGGTCTCCCTCCTCATGAGAGGCGACACAAATAACTGACCTCTCACAGCAAAGCAAGAGCTGTCAACTCCCCATCCCTTCTCAAGGGGGGTAGAGTAGGAGCTGCTGTTTGAATCCCGTCTGGATCACCTTCTCTTCCGGCTGCCTCCACGCTTTGCATCATGTGGACCGGACTTTGCTGGTGTGTCCCATCCCTCCAGTCCCTGAAACGCACCCACGGTTTCTCTTCGTTTCTTGCTGGACCACCTGAGAACATTGCCTTTCCCGAAGTCAAAAGCAGACAAATCCGTGGCAACTTCACAAATGTTCTGCTAAGAGCGGCTCAAAGTTGGGCCGCTACTCCCGCGACCTCATTAAGGAGGTGTCTGTGTCTGTATCTTGTCGATTCCACTCTGTGCTTATTCGACCGCTAGTTCCAAAGATGCTTAGTGGAGTTCTGTGGTGAAAGGAGCTTGGGAATTGTAGGTTAAACAGAGCAAAACAGGATTAGGTATTACAGGGATTATTTATTATAGGATGATTGTTCCTTTGCTCACTTGCACAGTGACTCTCCAAAATGCAGGAATCGGGGTTCCCTGGAGTGTCCGTATTTTCACCAAGCATCTTCTCATGGAATTAGTGTTCTGCTCAAGCCACCTGGAAAAATGCTGGATTAAAGCACAACAGTGACCAGAGCTGCCACTTACCTTTGGGGAAGCTGAACACTGATGGCTTCTGTGTGTATGTGTGTGTGTGTGTGTGTGTGTGTGTGTTGCTGTTAAACTCTTTTATTTTCAATAAATGGTTCCCTGTTGGTTCCTAAAGTACTTTGAGGGCAAGGAGCAGTTGTCTTTCCTCTTATGCTTTTTATTCGGCAGCACTGGGGCCAGGCCTGAGCACATAGGAGCGGATACAGGCATCATTTGGCAGAGAAAAAAAGGGTATAAGCAGCCTCGTTTTCCCTCGTGCTTCAGACACTGTCAGCGTGCCAAGCTCTGGAGTGATTCCAGTCCAAAGGAAACAGAGGACTGGGAGGTCCTTGGAGGCCATTGCTCACGATACTTTCGGTTTGGAAAATGGGGAGACTGAGGTCCAGAGAGGGGACGCCCTTGTACGGAGCTGGGCAGAAGCCCATATAGGGGAGGGCTTCTCAAATGTTGCTACGCTTCAGCATCATCTGGGGAAATTCAAAAAATCCTGGGGTCCAGGCGGCATCCTGGGCCAACGAAACCAGAACCTTTGGAGTAGGACTCCGGCATCAGCGGTTTTTAACTCTCCCCAGTGAGCCGCGCCTGGGTGGGCCAGTCAGTGAAGTGTCCACGGTGAAGTCTCACGGTTTGTGAGATCGAGCCCCGCGTCAGGCTCTGCGCTGACAGCGTGGAGCCTATTTGGGATTCTCTCTCTCTCTCCCCCTCTCTCTTCCTCTCTCAAAATGAATAAATAAACATTAAAAAAAAATCTCCCCAGGGGCGCCTGGGTGGCTCAGTCGGTTGAGCGGCCGACTTCGGCTCAGGTCATGATCTCACAGTCTGTGAGTTCGAGCCCCGCGTCGGGCTCTGTGCTGACAGCTCGGAGCCTGGAGCCTGTTTCAGATTCTGTGCCTCCTTCTCTCTCTGACCCTCCCCTGTTCATGCTCTGTTTCTGTCTCAAAAATAAACATTAAAAAAAAAAAATCTCCCCAGTGAATCCAACGCAGGGCCGAACTTGAGACACAACCAGGAAACATAAGGGTTCACAGAGGTATCTCAGAAGGTGCTGGAGATGTGGGATAGGGCAGGGGGGGTCTTCAGACTGTCTTGTTTTGTTTGTCTCTTTCATTTACTGCTCCCCGATAAAATAGCACTTGAAGGAAAGCCCCCACAGCCCTTCTCCAAGTGAACCCTTCCAACTCCACGGATGGGGAAGGAGGTGAGCTGCTAATCACGGCAAGCCCTTGACATAACCAGGATCCGTACCCCATCCCCTGACGCCCAGCCCCAGATCGTCAGCAGCCCTGTGCCCTCAAATTCTTTTTAAATGATTCAACACCCTCCAAGTTGTCCTCCAAGCGTCCACATGTTTCCTCTTAATCCGGAGACACAGCCACACTCGCCTGCGGACCAACTCTTTTGTTTTGGGTTCTGCCGATTAATCAAGGGTGGCCGGTGGTCATGGGGTACAGGCCGCTGTGAGTTGGAGCGGGGCGGGGGGGGGGTAGCATCTGACATCAAATTAGCCTTCATTTTAAGTCTCGATGCAGCAATTATGACTTTTGAATAGCAGTGGTTGTTACTGAGGATGGTCGCCTAAGCAGTGCACATAATTATTATAATTACTGTGTACCTAATGACGCCTAATAAGAAGCAACATCACAGAGAGAGGCGCTGCGCAGCCTGGTGGTCTGGGCTCCGGAGGGGGGCGGCTGGGGTTCTGACGCCTGCGAGGGGCTGTGTCGCAGGGACGCCAGGCTGCCCGTCTCCTGGCGACCAGGTGCTGCAGAGTGTGCAGGAAGAGAAAACTCCCAGAAAAGAATGTGCTAGCATCAGCTCAGAGGCAACGAGTGTGGAAGTGGCTAATCTGGAGCCTTCCATCGTCAGCCGTTGGCTTCACGGTCTCAGGTTCATGCCAACGCCAGGCCCTATGGGGAGCTGGGTCCCGGAAGGCAGAAACGGGGAGCGCTTCCCGGACTGGCCGTGTGTATGTGCCTCGTGCGTGTGTTTAGAAGACAATAATCACTACTTTTTACAGAGGGCTTTGTGCCAAGCAATTTCTATTCATGATCTCATGTAATTCCCGCAACAACACTGTGCAGGCAGAGAAACTGAGGCCCCGCGGTCACCCCAAAGTTAAGCATACCTCCTGAATATTAAGCACTTTGATATCTGCCCATTATTATACGTGGATTATCTCACCAGAGCCCCCCTGCCCACAACAATCTCATCAGGTTGGTATTATTATTATTATGGTTTTCCTATTTATTTCTATTCCGCAGATGAGAATTTGAGATGCGCTGGGGAGCCCGGGGAGGGTTTTGAGCACAGGCAGGGACTCGATTTTGGTTTTGTTTGGTTGCTCTGTGTGGAGAAAGGACTGCGAGGGCCCCAGAGGCAGCGGTGGCTTCCCACAAGGGGAGAACAGAGCAGTGGTGACAAGTAACCGGATTCTCCGGATTTTGAAAGCGGGGCCACTCTGTTCACAGTGTGGGGCGGGGGGATGCGTGAGAGAGAAGGAGAGAAGCCTCAGCGATTCCCGGTTGGGTTCCGGAGATCTTGAGAGTGGGATCCCGGTGCAAGCGGTTTATTTGAGAGGTGCCCCCGGGAAGCACCCACGAGGGAGAGAAGGGAGCCGGGGAAGTGGAGGCAGCCGATAAAGGTGCAGCACAGAGAAGTGACTGCTGCTGCGGGCGTCTCGAATTTACTCCTGCTGGGGACTGCGGGGGGGTGGGGGGACGGGGTGCGGATAAGGTAGAGCACACATCCCAGCTCTGAAGGACGAAGGAGCCAGGCCCCCAGCTGTCACCACTGCGTAGGGCAGAGCGGTGGGGGACTGTAGTAGGTGGCTTCCAGGGCTAGAGGCCAAGGCCAAGGGAGAGGGGCTGCCTGGTCGGCCACACCAGCCTCTGGCCAGACCGCTGGGTAAATGACCCTGCCGTCTCCCGAGACACAGGGTCTTGAGCTTTGGGCCAATGCTCTGCCCTGCGCCCCAGGCTTTGTGTGAATCAGGGGTCAGCAAACTAGAGCCCGCGGGCCAAATTCTGCCTTCTGTGCACTTGGGTATTTAAAGCTTGATTGGACCCCGTCAGGCTCCTTCATCTCCGTATTGTCAACAGCTGGTTTCCCGCTGCAAGGGCAGAGTCCCGCCGTGGGGACGCAGACCGTGCGGCCCTCAGAACCCAAAACCTTTACTCTCACGCCCTTTACAGGAAAAGCTTGCCAGCTTCAGATTTAGACGCAGAGAACAAAACCGCATTGAATTCCGAGACTCAGGGACTAAGGCGCTGGGAGGACCCGGGGTTGCGAGACCAGCTCGGGCTGCAGGGCCGTGGGGCCCGGTCAACGGCGCCCTGCCTCTAAGTAGACTGGGTGCCTCTGGAAGTTTGCAGGGTTTGACCTTTCCTCACTTCTGACTGCCCTTGCTTTTGACCACCACATCAGACCAGGACGCAGCTCCCCAAAGACAGGCTCACGGCTCTCTGACCTCACACTTTCTGTCCTAATTTCCAGTTCCTGGGAGAGTTCTTCGGTCAGACCCTCTCCGTGTCCAATCAGTGGTGGCCAGGGTGGACCCTCGAGGTAAGTGAGCCGCAGAAGCTGGAAGGAGGGGCGTGGCCGGGGTTCCCTCAGGTTCTTCAAGGGGCTGGGACCCCCTGAGGTTACCGAGTCCCCATCTGGTACTCACTGTGCTTGGCTCAGGGTAGGTACTTAGTGAGAATCATACTCCAGATAATCTGGGTTCTTCCCTCTGCTTCCCCATCTACCACCTGGGTGACCTTGGGCAGAGATCCCTAGATTTCTCTTAGCCTCGGTTGCCGCCTCTGTGATGGGAGAACAGTCGACGATGCGACTGAAGTTGGCGGGGGAAGGCATCTCATCGGGGACACGAGTAGAGAAAGCAAGAGTCCCCACGTACTAGATCTCCACGTACTCCATGTAGAGGGAGATGCTTATATTCGTGTTGTGTTAATTATAACAATTAGTGCCAGGGACCCCCCACCCCCATCCCAGGACTGCTCTGGCCCCACCCTGTTTCCCCGGCTCCCCCCCTCTGCGGGGGGTGGGGGAGCCTGTTACTGGTGTTTTGTCCCCGCCGGGGGAGAACAAGGCGAGCTCAGCTGGCCTTCGTCACAGGTCAATGGCTTCATGCAAATCCGCAGGGACTCACGGTCGCGCGGACGGGGGCGGGGTGCGTGAGGGCTCCACTTCAGGCGCGGACGCAGCTCCAGGTGCTGGAGGGTGTAAAGGGGGGGCACCACCCAGGCGTGATTGGCGCAGTCCTAGGAGTCAAAGTACCTGGAGCCGCAGGTGTCTCCCGAAAGCATGGCTTCTCCCCCTCTGCACCGTGGACATCGCGAGCCAGATAAGTCTTCACGGGTGGGGGTGTCCTACGCATTGTGGGGAGTGTAGCGTCCTCCCTGGCCTCTACCCACTAGATGACGGTAGAGCACCCCGTCCCCAACTCCCGTTGCGACAACCAGTAACGTCTCCGGGCAATACCAGATGCTTCCGGGGACTGGGGGGGACGGTGGGGGGGGGGGGCAAAATCACGGCCACTTGAGGACCACTGTCCTATCAGACAGCCAGGAAGCATACCCGGGCAAGGTTATGAAAAAAAAAGAGGGCTTGGGCCTAACCAAAGAGCACCCCACTACTGGGCAGAGGCGGGGAGCCTCCTCCAAAGTGGTAAGGGGCAGCCACTGTGAATGCCGGACCGTGGCTGCATGGGAGGTGATGCAGGCTCCCTCTGTGCCCAGGGCTTCCTGGAGGAGGTGGGCAGCAGGCTGGCCCAGGCTGGTTTGTGGGGGTGGGGTGGTGGTGGTGGTGATTGTACTGGGGGGCCCACTAGGTGGATGGGGACAGCCTGAGCAAGGGCCCTGGGGCACGTGTGAAGACAAGCCTGGGCAGACTGGGGCAGTAAACAGATACCTCGTTCTGGAGTCCTGTCCCTGGGCCAGATGTTCCCTGAGCCCTTTACTCGGATGGTCTCACTGGACCCTCAAATAATCTCTATCAGGTGGATTTGATGACTGTTCTCATCTCCTAGGTGAGGAAACCAAGGCGCCAGATGCTGTGGGGTTTGCCAAGGCCACACGGCGCAGGAAGGCAGGTTCGGACTTCAAGCCCAGGCTGTCGATGACCTGGCCTCACTCAGCTCGGTTCTCTGCCCTCAGAGCTGCCACCACGCCGGGCGGGGGCGGGAGGTGAACACAGAAGGCTTCCCCTGACTCCCCAAAGGTGGAACAAGGGCTGTGCCACCAAGGGAATGAGGGGCACACGGGTAAATAAATGAATGAACAGAGTCAGGGTCTGGTCCACTCAGGCAGAAACCGTCTTCCCACCTGGCTCCTGGCTCCTATCCGCCACCCCCCACCTCCCCCTTAGCTTTGGGGGCGTCATGTGGCACGGCTCTTGCTTGGAGGTACTCTGGCTTGCCATGCTGGTAGTCTTTTCCTCCTTGGCCAGAACATGTTCGAGGGAAGGAGAGGAAAACCAGGAAGAACTTCCAAGAGTTATGAGACTGGGGGGCCCCGAACGAGCGGCTGGACGCCTGGGAGGCCTGGAGCCGGGGGTGTGGGCCCGGAGCTTTGCCACACCCTCTAATCACACCTGTCCCTCGCTGGGCCCAGGTCCCTCAGCCCCAGGACAGGCCCCACGGACACCTTTCCTCGGCTCAGAGGCTCAGGGACAGCCGTGCAGGGGGGCATGAGCTGCTCCTGTCTCCTTTCCGGTAAACCTAGTGTCTCCCTTTTTCTTTTTAAATTTATTTATTTACTTTTGAGAGAGACAGAGACGGCGTGAGCAGGAGAGAGGCAGAGAGAGAAAGAGACAGAGCAAGCAGGCTCCGCGCTGCAGGCACAGAGCCCGACTCGGGGCTCGAACTCATGAAACCGTGAGGTCATCACCTGAGCCGAAACCAAGAGTCGGACGCTTGAGATGCCCAGGGGGGCCCCTCTTTTCTCCTAATTTATCAGCACTGCCATGTGCGCTCGGCCCCTCAGGTGCAAAGTGCCTTCGGTGTAAATGCACCGTGTTCTCCCTACCTCTTCTGGAGATTCCTGCCCGGTGCCTCATTTGGGTCTCCAGGGAACTTTCTCATTCAGGTTCCATTTGATTCAAATTCTGAGAGTGTGTCTGGCCAGGACCCTGGGCTGTAGTCCTGTTATGCTTAGAAGCCAGGAAGTTGGGGGGGGGGAGCACCCGGGAAGCCCCAGGGGTCTCATTCGGTGACAGCTGCCACCACTGGTCCCTGCCGTGTGCCACACTTCCTATTCCAAGCCACACGAGAGCTTTCAGCCAGAGTCTTTCCAGGCCGAGCCGTGCATCTGGCACCATCTTGGATCTGAGCTTCCATGGGCCCCGTCTGTCCTTGGTTTCCCCATCTGCAGAATGGAACTCGCAATAGTTATATCTCAGGGATGAAGAGATGCTTTCATGTGTTTCCGGGATTTTGGTCTATGGTCTGCATCTTTTTGACTTTTACTATGGCCGCTATCTGTACCGTAGTTATTTAGCATCGATTATTACGTATACAATCCTTTTTTATAAAACTTGTCTATTCTGTTTTAATAAAAAATTATTTATCTGGTTGTTTAAAGTCACCAACTTGTGAAAAGCCCTAGATGGATCTATTTCAAAAGGGTATCGGAGCGCCTGGGTGGCTCGTTTGGTGAAGCGTCCGACTCTTCAGCTCAGGTCGTGATCTCAGGGTCCGTGAGTTCCAGTCCTGCCTGAGGCTCTGTGCTGCCAGCGTGGAGCCTGCTTGGGATTCTCTCTCGCTCCGTTTCTCTCTGCCCCTCCCCTACTTGCTGTCTATCTCTCTAAATAAATAAAAAAAATCAACTTTAAAAAAAGCAAAAGGGAATTTTTATGTTATTCGCACAAGAGGAAAACTGATGATCACGTATCACGAAAGGAAAGGAGTAAGATCAAACCAAAAAGACCATAGAATATTCCTACACATATCAGCTAAAATCCTTGCGACTCTAGAGCTCTGCGGTCAGTCATTGCGGTAAATTGCAAGGTGGCAACAATCCTTGACTCCTCCCCGTAAGAGATGGGGTCTATTTCCTGCCTCTTAAATCTGCACTGGCCTTGTGATCCGCTTTGGCCAGGGGCGTGTGACAGGTGTGGTGGCATGCCAGCGCCAAATGCAAGCTTAGAGGAGGACGTGTGCCAAGAAGCCTTGCATCTTCCATTGTCTTGGGTCTTGGTATGCCAGGCCTTCCACAGGGTCTCCATACATTCACAGGGTTGGAATCATGCCATCGCCCTGTGGACAAGACTGGGCCAGCCAAGGGGAGGGTGAGAGACCTCACGGAGCAGGGCCACGGTGTCCCAGTCAAGGTCATCTCAGAGCCACCGGCAACGTGCCACGTGACCCCAGACGCGTGAGTGAGCCCGGCCCAGGCAGAGCTGTCTGGCTGACCCGGTGATCCGTGAGGCATAACAAGCAGTGTTTTGAGCCTCCTTGGCGTTGGGGGCGGTGGTGGGGGGAGAGTGTTAGTCAGCGACAGCACACTTTCCTGTTCTGACCCATCTGTTGGGGAATCCACACCCATGCGATGCCCAGGCAGCAGAAGTTCTGTTAATTCTTGGGTTCGGTTTATCTTGTTTTCTCTCCTTTCTTTCTAAAAAAAAATTTTTTTAACATTTATTTGTTATTGAGACACAGAGCGTGAGCAAGGGAGGGGCAGAGAGAGGGGGAGACACAGAATCCGAAGCAGGTTCCGGGCTCCGAGCTGTCAGCACAGAGCCCGACGCGGGGCTCGAACCCATGGACCGCGAGATCATGGCCTGAGCCGAAGTCGGTCGCTTACCCGACTGAGCCACCCAGGCGCCCCTATCTTGTTTTCTCTTCTTGCCTTTTCACTCCTTTGTGTGTGCGTGTGTGTGTGTGCATACCCATGCATTTTTCAAAGATAACTCTGGGAAAGGGGCAGGGAGGAGATAGCAAGTTACAAATGCAGCAGAGACTTGGCCGGAGCGTCCCTTAAATTCTTGAGGACGGCCCAAGGGGCTCGAGGAAACAGAGAAGGTGCCGAACAACGGAGCCGCTAGCGGTAAAGGCGGCCAGGGCTCTGCCGTGCTCCTCTTTGCTCACATCCGGTTTTGTGTCCACGAGGATCCTCTGAGCTGGGCACTGTTCTCAGCCTTATTCTTCAGGGTGAAGACACCAAGCCTCAGAGAAGGTAAGTGACTCTCTCGGGATCACACAGCGGGTCAGGGCGAGAGCCAGGACGTGGAGGCAGGTGCGGGATTCTTGCAATCTCCAATTCTCCAATCTCATGCTTGCCCTACCACGTGACCCTGCCAGCGACAGCAATGGGCAGGGGTGAAGTTGGGGTGGCTTGTGGGGTAGCAGCATGGGGTGACAGGGTGGGGTTGGCTCCCAGTGATAGTCAGGCGCTATTCCCTGGGCACAAATCGGTACCCAGACCAAGACTCAGATGCCCCTATCTCGGAAATTTACCCACTTTTCTTTCCTGCGGCAGCTCAGGCCCAAACCTCGGGGTTTTTTGTCCGCGTCCCGCAACCAACCTGTGGGTGAATCTCTTGGCTGCACGTCTCATCACCTCCTCCATCTCTGTTCCTGTTGCCTCTGGGAGGCTGATGTTCCCTGCGTGGTGGCCCTGCTTCTGCCCTTGCCTCCCCGGATGGGGGGCCCTCCCGGGGCTCTGAGGTTGGCCAAGGAAAAGCCCAGGTCCCTTGCTATGCCCTGCCAGTTTCCACATCGGGGGGACTCGGGCATTTCGGTCTTCTTTTTCTTTTTGGAATCACGCATAGATGGAAATGCTCTACCCACTGCGCTGAAATGAAATTCATAGATGATACAGCCTCTCTATACACGTAATTTAAATCACTCCCTATCATATAATGTCCTAACTATACCCCAGAGGAGGGTGAAAAGGAAACTGATTTGTGATAGGTTCGGTTGGCTGAGTGTGTAAGTACCCCAGCCCGACTCTTCCCATAAGACCCAGTGAGGGTCAGAGCTTGCACGCTGGCAGGTGGCCGCTGTGAATGTGAGGCTGCAGGTGTGGACAGGGCAGGGCTTTCAGGGGTGCAGCCCCCCAGACGTGACCGACTCCCGCTGAAACACCCAGCAGAATAGAGCAGAACCTCCCCTTGATTTGTACACAAGCGGCAATCCTAGAAAATTCAGCATTTCATAAAATTGCGCAAAAAATAAAATAAAATAAAACCCCTCTGTGCTAAATATTGAAATAGGGTTAGGTTTTAGGCTCCAAACATTGTAACTAGGTTTTCACGTTGGAGTTTGGTAGTTGTGTGAGGGGCTGTCCGCACACTGCCAGGGGTCTGTCGTGCTGGGCCCTTACTCACTCAATGCCATTCGCAACCCCCCCCCCCCCCCCAATCTTTGCAGTGAGCGAATACGTTTCTGTGCAGTTGTAACCTCCTGTCTCCCCAGCTGGTTGCTCTGTGGTCCTAACTTCCTTCTCTGCCATATCTTTATTTCAGCCACACTGGCCTCCCTGGGAGAAGAATGCTCCAGGCAGAGGGAATGGCCAGTGCAAACGTCCTGGGGCAGGAGTGTGTCTGGCACGGTCCCCAAACAGTAAAGAGACCAGTGTGGCCGGAGCAGGATGAGTGAAAGGTAGAGAAGTAAGAGACGAAATCAGGGGCAGCGGAGACCAGAAAGTAGGACCCTTGTTTGAGGTCACTGAAAAGACCAACATTTTAAATCTCAGACAATGGTTTCTTTTGAAATGTCAGAAGATTTGGCAAAACCGGGCCTCCATTCCTGCATTTTGAATAGTAGCCATTGGTTAGGTTTATCCCCTGTGTGTGTGTGTGGGGTGGCGGTGGGGGGGGGGGGAACATTTGTTCCTTAGTTTGCCACAAGCCCCACCCGTCCCTATTGCCTCGAACAGCCACCTGTGTTGCTCGCGTACATTGCCCATCTGCTTCTACAGGCATTTGAGCACGTAAACCTCTGTGGAGAGAGGGTGCTGGGAATACAGTGGCGGTGGGGATGGAGGGAGAAAGTAGTTTCCCCTCCCCCCTCCAGAGAAGACGACCCCAGGCTTCTCCAGGAAGGGCCCTCGGGGGTTGTGGGTGAGGTTCCCTCCCACCCCTGCTCCTCAAGCTCTACTCCCAGGCCACCCGCTGAGAAGGCATCTCAGCAGGGGAGGCCAAGGCAGGGGCACCCGGGGGGACGCCTCCAAGGAAGAGTGAAAATATTTTCCCAGGCAAAGCCAACACTGTTATTTGTTTTCGTTGCTTAAATTATACGTGTTATTTATTGTTTATGTGGTCTGTCATTATTGGTGAATGGGGAAGGCACCCGGCCTCACAATGCAACCAAAATTTTAGATATTGCTATGTAGTTATTAACAAATGGGCTTTTCATCTTTGGAAAATGCGCTGTATGCGAAGCCCTCAGGGGCTGGGTTTCTTGCTATTGGGTAATTACAGCCCATGGGTGGGTGGGGGGGTGCTGGGTCTTGGGAAGCAGACAGGGTGGGACTTTTCAGGACCCCTGCATCTTGGCTCATCCAGCCGTTTGTATGTTTACTCAAAAATATGTATTGGGTTCCTGCTATGCAGAAGGAGCTGTTCCAGATGCCGAGAACAAAGCCACGAATGATCATATTAATATAAATAATAAAGCCCGTCACGTATATGGTACCTACTATGGTCCCGTCACCGTTCTGAGTGATGTGTTCTACGGATGTCAGCTAATTTAATCCTCCTAACAGTCTTATGAGGGAAAATTATCCTGATTTACAGATGTGGAAACTGAGGCACAGAGAGGAACAAGAGACACGGGCTTCCTTTAGAAGAGAGAGACAATGTACAGGAAAACTCGGGCTATGAAAAACAGCAGAGGTGCGTGACGGAGGGGGCCTGAGAGGTGTCACCTGCAGATAGGACGGTCAGAGGAGGTGGTCGTTGGAAGGAGGCAACTTCTGAAGGAGCTCGGGAGGAGAAAAGCATGTGCCAGGGCCCTGGGGTGGGAATAAGCTTGGCATGAATGAAGAAGCAGAAAGAAGGGGGCTGGCAGAGGGAATGTGGCTTTGCTGCCACTCCCTCACCCTGGGCTTTCCAACGGGCCCCGTGATGGTCCTGGGGTGGGGGTCTCAGTTACCCTGGCAGGAGGCAGGAAGGCGGCTGGAGGTGGGGGTCTCCCAGGGTGCAGGGAGAACACGTGGGTATTTGAATCGACCCTCACATTGAGTGTCTGGCCAAGTTGGTGTTGGGACCTCAGGCTGTGTTTCTCAAAGGACAGTGGAGGGACCTCTCTCCCTGCACCCCAACATTTTCCATTTAGAAGTCTCCTGCTGCTCCTCTTATGGATGCAGATCCCTGGGTTCACCATGACCTCCAAATGTCGAATGTCTGGATGTTGGAGCCCGGGAACCTGCACGTCTGACCTAGAGAATTCTGGAGCACACGGAGTTCGGGATCCGTGTAGCCCAGAATTCTTGATTGGAGACGGACTATCCAGGAAGGGTGGAGACGATGTTCTGCCACCATCAGCTTGCGCTGGGGCTCCTGCTATCAGGGGCTGCTGTTGGGGGAACCTTTCACATGCTGGGGAGACAGCGGAGGAAGAAGACGGGAGTGGAGGGGGCTCCTTAGCTCGTGGCCCAGGAGTCACAGGTAAGGGCTTTTTTAGGCTGGAGGCCGGAAGCTGGGGTGGGGGCAGAGTGTTTCTCCCTGGAGGAAAGATGACTCTGGCAGAGAGGCCCCTTAGGCTAGAACCTGGATTGAGGGGCACCAAGTCCAGGAGGAAGGTTTTGGTTTCTCAGTGAAGAACTTAGTAATGGCTGGAGCTGTCCAACAGCTGGAGACGCAGACTCCAGGGTCAGACAGACCGGGGTAGAGCCTTGGTTCTGTCGCCTCTCGGTGGTCAGGTCTTGGGCCACAGACTTAAACTCCTGAAGTCGAAAATGGGGCTTATTTATCTTTAATAAAATGGGGACACCCCTGAACATGAAATAAGTTAATATATGGACTGTGCTTAGAACACTGCACTCAGCAAGCACTCAATAAATGCTGTTGTGTTGGCTTTGTGGGCTGGCCAACCTCCTGCGATAACAGAGGTGGACCGTAATACTCCTGTGATTTGGGGGCATCTGGAAGACGCTTCTGCCCTGAAAAAATTTCCACCGGCCTGCTGTTGTCACGGGTCAAAATGGCAATGGCTTTCGCCTCCTGACACTGGCTTCTCTCTGGGATGCCCCCCAGGGAGCTGGGGGAATAAACAGAGAGAGTCGGTATTTAGGCCCGGCCTGGCCACAGCGGGGGGGGGGGGGGGGGGGGGG